>NW_028292585.1:11822989-12034399 GCF_029948245.1 Actinia tenebrosa | reverse complement strand
TCAGGGGGTAGATACTTCCGAAACGATCCAATAAATAAATGGAGAAGAAAGCTTTCCTTCAGAGTTCATTGATATGACTTGTTAATGTGACTGGTGTCCATACTAATACCAAGGTTACGAGCCTTTGATTTAATGGTCACAGGAACACATCACCATAAACGAGCTCCATTGGATGTTTGACCATCGTGATGTTACGTATAGTACCTCTGTTTTTACTCGATTAGTCTGCAGCTTATTACATGTGTTCCAGCCAAGTCAGGTGTAAGTTTGTTTTACAGCACTATAGAGCTGGGTGATCTCGGCCAATAAACATACATTGGAGATTAATGGGTGCTATTGTCATCAATTCAGAACAGTCCCCCTTTAATCCAAAGTATAGATAGGACGGGATATTATATCATTGTGTCCAGGGTATCGAAATCTGTCTGAGAGGTGAGTAATCGAGTATTACGCCATTACGGGAGTCAAGGGTCTTCAAACTGTTATTCTTTACACGTAAGAGAGCGTCTCAGTGGAGTGTGTTCGCGTAGCTGACCGAAGTGAAGCAAATTAGCATTGTTTTGTGAGATAGTTGTTGGGTTTGGGTAGCAGCCGACTTTTCCATGACTACTTATAAGCCGCAATGTTTAGCCAAAGGTCGGTAGCTCTGAGAGGATTCTGAGTCCAATTTCTTAAGCTTAGGACGAACAACCGACAACTTAAGTGGAGTAGGAAATTGACAAGCAGCCAGTGAGGCGCGCACGATCCTAGCAACAACCGGCGCTAAGTCAGTACGCTAGCTGCTTCACATCTGATGTAGGAATAGGGTATAGTTCGCAAGTCTTGGAAGATAGTGAGCGCATGACATCTACGACATACGAGTCAGATTAAGGTGCCTCAAAATCCGTAAACTGACACGAAAGTACCCCACCCTCAACAAACGGTGACGACTCATTAAGGCCAGCACGGATATCAGAAATCTTATTGATGAAAAAATTATTAAAATCCTCAGCAAGCTGTACGTTAGAAGACTGATGTGCGCAGGGAGAATAGTGGGTTTAAGCTTGAACATACGACAAACAGTTACTATAAAAATTTTTCTTACTTTTTCGTAATGACAGGATTTTTTGTCCAAAGCTCTAATTGTTGCAGGTGAAGGTGAAATCATTGAGAACATTATTCGCTTTATCTTAGCATTTTTGTTTTGAGTATTTGGGTCAAAAATGTCATCCAGCTGATCTCTTACTTATTTCATACAGTATGGCTCACTAATCACCTGTGACAATATAAGACAGAATAGAATGAAGGGTGCTTTTTAAACTAAGATATTGAATTAATATGCAAATATTTATTTATAACTATCTCCTCCAGTTGACCTGCTTTCGACAGCCCATCAAAAAACAGCCAATCATCGTGCAGGACGAAATCTGAACAGGTGGTCCATACAAAACATTGCGGCCGTAGTTAGAGAAAATAACTCTGAACCTTTGCTTACTAGCTACGTTATAGACTAGCAATGCATTTAACATTCTACCTATACTTATAAACGATAGATAGATAGATACTTTATTAACGTGTCAAGAAAATAACTAGCTGAGGGAAAACCCTCTACTAATAGGGGACACCTAAGGTATAATAATAAAACAAGTTTTGACACGGGAAAACGTGTCAAATGTGCTGGGCACATTGGATACCTTTGAATAGAGTAGAAGACTATTTGGGATTTAGTCATTGTAAGACAGAAGAAAGTCCGTGGATTCGGTTTGAATATTTTTTTACGGTCAAATTGAACCAGCATAAACGAGTCTTGGTCGCAAACCCCAAAGCAAGCCTCTGTCTCTCTGAGGACCAGTGTTATGGTGGCTCCATCGGCTCAAAACACCACACAAAACATTATTGAACAGAAGATTCTCCATCTACAGAAAAGTTTGGCCTCGAAAATTTACCTCAGAATACCCTGCGAGCAGAGTCTTCTTTACCTTCCCCCGAGTGAGAGAAAGGAAAGAAGACTCTTTCCTTTCTCTCACTCGGGGGAAGGTAAAGGAGACTTTGCTCGCGGGATAACCTCAGAATGGAAATAGTACGAAAAACGTATCTCTTTCCCTACGTGGTTTCAGGTCGTTTTAGGTCGTTCCTTGTTTTAGTAAACACCAATAGTACTATTTTACATCAATGACGCAGTACAAATTCCTGGCCCGACCCCATTCAAGCTTACGGCATGAAATACGTTTTTGTCATAAAAATATTCGACTAGAAATAAATATGTTTTGCTAATCAAACCAAATATCATTTTTCTTGCTAATAAAATAATATAAAACTCGTGCGAGTACTATTTTACATCAATGGCGCAGTAGAAATTCCTGGCCTGTCCATTTACAATCTTTTGTTTACGTAACTAATTCGAGTTGTATCAAAAAAACAAAAATCGCACTTAAAGTTTCTAATTTAGCTCCAGTTTCTAATTATGTGCTTAGAAATCTACCAAATTAAGTTTAACACTTACCACGAAAACCACATATGTTCAACCTCTTTCACCTCCGTGTCCCGATCTTACAGATCTCAACGTGCATTTTCACCTCGTGTTTCACCAAAGTCAATCATGACGAGGTCCACCAATGGCATTCGTAACACTAAATTCCTATCATACCTAACTCACCAAAAGCAAATGTACTGTGCCCATAGGCCCAGCACAATAAAATCATAAGATATACAATGATATTGAGACTAAAAATTAATTCAATAAAGTACTAAAAAATTATTCTATAATTATAAAATATAAAATATAAATATTCTAATGTTTTGATAATAATGTAATAAAATCCTAATCAGCCTTTCAACTATTACATAAAAAGCACCCTCTACATCCGTTGTCAATTAAAGATGTAAGGTTTTTTTTACGGATGCGATTTTTAAAATCACCTAAGGATTTGCTTAATCTGTCTTTTTTGTCTAATTTGCTCCACAGTATGGGACCTAGATATCTAAGGGAATGCTTACCAAACGTGACTGTGTTAAATCTAGGTATAAGTTTCTATTAAGGCTGTAACAAGAATCACGAGGTTTGAACATGTTAATAATAGCTTCGGAACACATCTTGGTGTGTTTAACTTTATACATCAGAATACAAATGTCTTGAAGAGGTCTATTTAACAGTGTAGGCAGATTCGCCCTATTCAATAACTGATTATAGCTGGACTTTGTGTCCCTATAAACGGCCCTTAATCCTCTTAGTATTACGTGTTCCATGCTTTCTTGCATCGTGTTGCCAATAAAAGGGCGTCAAAACACTCTTATGTAAGAGCAACAGGGCTACAAAACTGAAACTAGGCTGTTTATGGTATTAGTTGCCGTGCTATAGTCCTGTACTAGTGCACTGACAGCGTGAAGGTCAGTCTTAAATTACACGTAGTGATAGCGAATAGCATAAGAAAAAACGCCAGACCTCTTAGGACCGTATTAAATCCTTAGAAGCCGCTACATCTGTTATCTTATCTCATGGAGACAAACTATTATTTACATGCATGTTATCAGCTGCACAATCTCAAGATCAATTTTAGTCCAATTTGAAGGCCTTAATGGGTGGTATGGGTGGTAGAATAAGATGTAATGGTTTACAGTGGATTTCCGAATGCATTTGTGAAATAATGCATACTGCAAGATTTCTATATTCTGCCGATTAGGTCATTGGTCATACGGACGGGAAGTGTGAATGGTTTGCAAACAAATACAGTAAACTTTAAAAATTAATAAGGTGTAAGTTAGTCAATATTTACCGAGTAAGTGATGACATTTTGTTTGATTCACCAAGGAATGTTCTCCTGGAGAGGACTTTACATAGCTAGGTAATAACTTTGCATACATAGGACTTCATTTGAAATTATAAGTTGGGGCAAAAAGGCAAAAATAAAACAACAAAAAAAAAAAAAAAATTGAACAAAAGATCAGTAGACGGTTGGTTATGACGGCCGGTCTTTAGGAGAGTTTGCAAAGTCCATTGGTCTAGTTTAAAGTGGTTTTTCCTTTTTTCTGATTTCTTAATATTCTTATCTCCCAAACTTGAAATGCATTAAAATATTCGAGTATTCGAGAACCGTTTTTCTTTTGATCAAACCACGAGATACTCTCTGCATTCCAGCCACGTGGTGAGACCACAAAAAATCAAGAAGTTATTCAGTAGATAAGGTAAGAACAAAAAAAGAAGACGTATACCCGGCCGGGTCTTCAGAGGTAAGGTGTGGTTAAGTGTGTGTAAGTGTGTTGTACGTGTGTGTAATTGTGTGTAGTGTGTGTCAGTGTGTGTAAGTGTGTGTAAGTGTGTGTAAGTGTGTGTCAGTGTGTGTCAGTTGTGTGTACACGTGTGTGTCAGTGTGTGTGTAAGTGTGTCAGTGTGTGTCCGTGTGTGTAAGTGTGTGTAAGTGTGTGTCGTGTAAGTGTTGTGTGTCAGTGTGTGTAAGTGTCGTGTCCGTGTCCGTGTGTGTCAGTGTGTGTATGTGTGTGCGTTGTTTCCGTGTGTGTCCGTGTGTGTCCATGTTTGTGTGTCCGTGGTGTGTCCTATCCGTGTGGTCCGTGTGTGTGTGTGTGTAACGTGTGTGTAGTGTGTAGTGTGTGTGTGTGTGTGTAAAAGTGTGTCCTGTGAGTAGGTCTGTGTGTCCGTGTGTCCGTCTGTTAAAGTGTGTTTCGCTTACTGTATGGTTTCGTAACGATCTAGCGAGCATCGCGTGGGAGAAAATTGCCAGACAGATCTCTGATTACCACGTGGTTCTCCTGGAAGGGAATGATACCATTCTCTACAGTATGAGTGTAAAATAAGGTAGTGAAAATGTCCAATATTAGAGGTCGCTACATTCTCACACCAAAAGAAGTCCAGTACCGATGGTATTAACTACAAGGGTTAGGCATCACGCTATTGGACAGAATACGAATACAAAGGGCCCCTTAGGGCTTCGTTAAGAGAGCTGTTAATTTGATAGACCCCAGACGTACTCCATGCACCCTAAACCACTCCTTGCATTCCTGACGTACTCTTGAAATCAAGCAAGAAAGTAAATTATGGCTGGAAAAAGGAAATATTAAAAGACTTCCGGGAAAATAGGGAATATGTCAACAAATGAATGATTGTGGTCTAGAGAATTAAGACTAGAGGTCTTCGGTAAGAAAGAAAGAAAGAAAGAAAGAAAGAAAGAAAGAAAGAAAGAAAGAAAGAAAGAAAGAAAGAAAGAAAGAAAGGAATGAAGAATGGGCAAGAGGGCAGGCAGACTACAGACAAAATGAACGAAAATTTCATTAAAAAGAAAGAAAACCCCAGATTATTAGAAAAAATAAACAATAAATAATCTGTCCATGGAGAATACGGGCTCATTCAAAGTACTTTTATGCGCATGCGTATTGAGATATACACACCAAAGGTCTCAATATCATCGAGAAGGAGTTAGCACGTGCCACCTACATGATATCATCAGTTTTATGTGCGTAGACAAAACGAAACGTGTACGAGTACTAAGCATGGTTTCACTCAGTCATCTTTGGCGGCGGAGCAGGAAAGCAACTGGGGATACTCCTTCATTGTTTAACCGATGAACTTTAACTTCTATTGTTCGCTAATTTGCTAGTTTCAGTACGTTGTCCTTTTAGAGAGATTAGGCAACATCATTGGTCCACCCTGTACATCTCTTTATGCTAGGAACTGATTTTAAATCTTAGTCTAAAGCATTCCTTGAACTCGAATCTCGATAGGATTTGAACCAAAAAATATAATTATCATGGTTGTACTTGGTTTTAGACTCCGCAGGTACATTTGAGTTATATTTCAGGAAGGTCAGGACACTTTACGCTTTTTACTCAAATCTACAGCTGCAGACGAATAAAAGAAGTCCAGAGTCAGTTCACCGCCAAAAATACTTTCCTGACAGATTTACGTAAGTCCATCAGAAATAATTAAATTGCTGTTGGTCAAATATTTTTCTAAGTAGTGTTGACATCAAGGCTACCATTAATCCTAGTATTCTGTTCCATGATATATTTATTGCATGGATATTTTCGTTCGTTAAGTGCCCTCTGTGTTCTGACACTGTCTAACCTTTCCATCCGAGTTGCGTCTGAGAAAGAACTTCTCTCTTTATACCAAAACCAGATTTAAAAAATCCAGATCATCAAGACAAGTTGTAGTTGTACTGCCGGAGTTTGAGTGCAATCAAGACTGGAAGACATAAAAATAACTTTAAGTCAGTGCAAGTGGTCAGTTTTTACAACCAGCCGAGTAGCTCAATCTTAGAAAGGGTGGGATAGATAATAAGTCCTTTCTAGTGGCTAATGATTGATTCCTATTTCATCGAGTGCCTGTAGCGTGCTCTCCCAGCGAAACTGATGATATGACGAGGTCTTCATCATAAAACAGTGATGATTGCAATACTTTATGACAACTTTGCACTCCTATTAAGATCTCTTCCTTGTTCTCTTTGGAGTGCGTTGTCAACCAACAAAATGGCATCAGATGTAACAGCTGAATTTTTGATAAAAAAGAGACTTTACGGTTTTTACGCGTTTAACTTTTAGTAACACAAGACGTTTCTACTGCCGCTGTGGCTGTCTTCTTTAAAATGATGAGGTAGTGAAAACAAAAACCGCCGTATTAGCTGAATCTTTGTTTGTTTACAATCTATAATGACCATGGAACATCTTCAATAAATATGATTTAGAAATATATGATGATTTTGGGAAATAAAATTTCACCATCATTTCATTCTATGCGAGAGATTTTACAATTTGATCGACTATTTCACTGAACACGAACCACTCCTAATTCATTACATTACGGCAGCAAAAGGCTTCAGAAATTATAAGCTGAGTATTGGCTAATAAATCAAAGTCATGATGACGTACAAGTAAACATGTCGATCAACGAAGATCATCCTAATTTGACCGTTAATTAATTCATGGCATTAAAGTAGATATGAAATCGCGGTTCTGCATCACTCGAGTGAGGTGCCATTGAGGTGCCATTGAGGTGCCATTGAGGTGCCATTGAGGTACCCCCCCCTCCCCCTCAGGGTCGTTACAGAGATGACGTTATAGCTATTCTTATGTTTTTAGTTGACTGGATTGCACCACATCCTATATTTTACGTCAAAGTTTAATCCTAATAAAAGTTTCTAATTATTCATAAAATATAGTTTTTCTATCTCAAAGCCTTAAAGGCTTAGTTTAGGCTTTTGTTTCATCCTAATTGAGTTCTACGGATATTGTCCTTTGTCTTACCACCGCGATAAGATATTGAATACCAAAGATTTTGAGATTTTATGCCCAACTCTTTTTCTTCATATTTTCATTTGTGTTATCAGGTGGATTTTATTTCACAGTTTGATAATCTTTTTCCTTTGAATTTTAGAACCAAGACGTATTAGATATGAAATGACAGTTCTGCATCCGGTGCCACCGATGCGAACCGGTGCTCTCCCACATACCCTACTCCGGACCCGTAATAACGGTGACGTCATGACTATTCTTACTACCCCGTGTTTCTAGCCATGTCTATTCTTAGTTTGCTGGATTGCACCACATCCTATATTTTACGTCAAAGTTTGATCCTAATAAAATGTTCTGATCTAATTATTCATAAAATATAGTTTTTCTGTCACAAAGCCTATAGACCGTTTTCACGTGTCGTCATCAATTTCCGGTCGCCATATTGGTGTACCTCGATAGCGTGACTATGCAAAAACATGTGTGTAACAATCATGCCATGACTAGCGAAGTGCTCTGAATAATATGGAATATGTTGCCGGCGAAAAGGAAAAAAAAGAGTTTAGCGAAAATTTATCTTCAATACCTCTATCTGAGTATGCCAAGAAGCTGGAAACTCGAGTGAAACGGCGTTATCTTGATAAAATTTCGTCGATTGGAATCGACCCCGTGTTAGTTGACAGCAACCTTTTTGAGCCGGACTGTTTACCTCCAGTAGAATCTACAGATCTGCTATTTTATCTCGTCCTAGAAACAAGTTTCTACACAAACCAACAGTTTAAAGCTTTTCGTAGTCTGGAAGCTTATAATCAGATGGTCTCCGGATTTATTGCAAGCGTAGAAGGCCACATCATTTCTGACAAGTTTGTTGTTGTCGCGAAGGTGAGACATTCTCAGCGAATGAACGATGCTCTGATCCCAGTATGGATAATCACAGAAAAACAGGGGAACATAATTTCTTGTCACTGTTTAGGTTGTAAAGCGGGTCTTGGTGAGTCGTGTTCTCACGTAGCTAGCGTACTATTTTACCTAGAAGCCTGGACGAAAATAAACGGCAAGTTATCCTGTACCCAAGTAAAGTGCACGTGGATTTTGCCAACCTACGTGAAACAAGTTGATTATGCTAGAGTACGAGATATCAATTTTACTTCTGCACGAAAAATGAAGACGGACTTAGAGAAAAAAATCGATTATCATAACGATATTCCCAGTCAAAGCAAGTCAACACAAGTTTTAGGAACATTTAAGTCTTCTTCAAAAGAATGCAAAGCTCCTACAGAACCGGAAATGGATGCTTTCTACGCGGAAATCAACAAGAGTCAAAACAAGGCCGTGGTTCTAAGCTTGATTTCTCCATACTCAAGTAGCTTTGTGCTGAAAAGCAGATCTGTTCCAACAGTAAATGATCTTTGTAAAAAGGAATACTTAGATCTATCATATCCAGAGCTTATAAAGGTCTGTCAAGGCATAAAGATTGAAATTTCAAAAAATCACATAGAACAAATTGAGAGAGATACCTTAAAACAGTCAAAAGGACATAACTTTTTCAAACACAGAGCTGGAAGAATTGGAGCTTCTCAAAGTAAGGCTGCATGCCACTCAGATCCTGCTTTGCCCTCCCTGTCTCTAATACAATCAATTTGTTACCCAGAGCTAGCCAAGTTTACTACTAAAGCCACTGTTCATGGTTGTAAACATGAGGAAGATGCTATCAAGGCCTATGAACAAATAATGAAAGGGAAGCACACCAATTTCAAGGTTCAGAAGTGTGGTCTGTTTATCAATGAAGCTTATCCATATATACATGCGACACCTGACTTCTTATGTTCTTGTGACTGTTGTGGAGAAGGATGTGGGGAGGTGAAATGCCCTTTTTGCATTGAGGACTGTGACTTTAATAGCTATCTATCAAAGTCATCATGTTGTCTACTAAAAGATAACAATGAAATGTTTACCCTTAAGCATGATCACCAGTATTACTATCAAGTTCAGCAGCAGCTGTTTACTTTACACAAAGATTACTGTGACTTTGTTGTATGTGCATTTGGAGATGATGGGAGTACGACACTTGTCCAGCCGAGAATATTCCCAGACAAAGAACACTGGGAAATTGCATTGCCAAAGCTCACCACTTTTTGGAGAACCTGTGTCTTACCTGAAGTGCTTGGAAAATGGTCCACTAGAAGGCATACTTCAAAAAGAAGTGAGCCAACAGCAAGTGGGGCTATTTGCTTTTGTAGAACTGCCCAAGATAGATCATGTGTCTGTTGTGCCAACCCCATGTGCCCAATCAGTACATTTCATCTTTCATGCTTGGGACTGACAACCACATCCAAAACATGGTACTGCCCAAATTGCAGATTGTTACCTGAATTCAAAAACTCTAAAGGCAAGTCCCAATCAAGCAAGAAAAAAATAGCATCTTCTAAAGCCTTGGCCCTGGATGATATCTGTATATGCAAGAGCAAGGCAAAGAATACAGATAAGCTTATTGAGTGCCATAACCCTGTGTGCAAAAATGGAACATTTTTTCACTTGGCCTGTTTAAGCCTTAAACGTATGCCAAACAATGCTAATTCCACATGGTCATGCCCAGATTGTAAAAAGAATCAAGCACAATCTAATAAGAAAAAAGGAAGTGGAAGTGTCAACTTTGTCAAACAAATCCAAGGAACCAACAGCAGTGTGAGTGACAAACAAAAGCCACTTGGAAAGCTTACACAGTCAGAGTTTGACCTTATTGCATCTCCAACAGGATGGTTAGACTGTTCTGTGATCCAAGAAGCACATGTACTGCTTATGAAAGTCAACAGCAATGTAAGTGGTTTCCAAAGACCAACCCTTGGTCCTGTCAGACAGTTCAATGTTGTTACTGGTGATTTCATTCAGATAGTGCATTTGAATAACAATCACTGGGCATGCTTAACATCTATTGGCTGTCTTCCTGGGTATGTTAACCTGTTAGACAGCATGACATCACCAATTTCGCAAGAGATAATTGAGCTCACGAAGAATTTGCTTGGTCCAAATTTCAAGAATATCACTCATATACCTGTACAGCAACAGCAAAATGGGAGTGATTGTGGTGTGTTTGCCATTGCATATGCCACATGCCTAGCCTATGGTAAAACTCCAGTTGTGAAGTTCATCATTCCAAGGATGCGGCCACATTTGCTGAGTTGTCTTAAAGCTGGTCATTTGACACTTTTCCCTACCACTTGAACTTCTTGAGGCATTTATTTTGGAATAAAAATTATTGCCTATTTCTTTAATTTCATGAGACATTTATCTCTAAAGGTTTAACTATAAGAGTTAATTATGAAATACAATGACCTAAAAAAGTTAGTGTTCATGCTATTAGAAAATTTCAAAAAAGCATATGTACATGTTATGATACTTAATCATATACAAAGATTTCTAAAGATAGATTGTGTTGGAGTTGCGATGAAAGTGTGCATGCCTAATTCAAACTTTCACATGCCTACATGTATTTCACATTTCCATCACAACTTCAGTGATCCGCCTTAGCTTGACCACATTAGTTTTATCCCACGAAAACATATTGATAAAATTTTCAATAAAACTCAGCCCTCCATACTCAACTGAAACACGCTGTATGTTAACATTTTAAAAAGTATTGTGTAGTAATGCATCAGGGGTAATAGTAACATTTGCTGCATTAATTTACAGAGAAATGATTGTGAGCCCCAATTCTCATTCAAAACATGTTACATTGTCTACGAACAATGGCTCACAATATATTTCTCTGGTTTTAATCAATCAAATGCAACTATTCCAGGGCACAAGTTTACAAGAGCAGCACATACATTAATTATACGGTCAATCATTGGTTTTGAATCTTCGTTGGAATCATTAGGGTTGCACTGAAGGAAATCTATGGGTAGAATGCCAGAAAATATTGTGTACTTTCGCCGAAGAAGTCCAATGACTCTCTCCACATGAATACGTACATTAGCAATGCCACGTGTTTGCTCCACATCAACAGGATCAAGTTGGTCTTTTCCCCTGGTGAACGCAGGGATGGCAAGCTGTGCACGGTGAAACATTAGGCTTTCTTGAATAGTGAAGCCTCTGTCTGCAAGGACTAGATCTCCAGGTACTAGCATCTTCATTAAACCACAGTTCTCTGTCAGGAACTTGTCAGAAGTTCTTCCTCCCCAGGCTTTTGAAACAAAGGAGATACTTCCTTGTGGTGAAATGCCAATGAGTATTTTCACTGTATTGTGGTGCTTATAAGAAGAAAAAGTTTGTGCACGGGCATAAAGGTTTGAAGGTCTGTTAATAAAGACCTCAAAACAGTCAATGATAACAGTGGTTTTGTTACCAAAGGAAAAGTGAAAACTTTGGGGCATGGTACGGTGCAAATCTTCCCTTTCTGGCCAGTGGATTAATGGTTGTAATCTTATATCCAAAGCTACCATCCAGGAAGAAAAAATTCTTGAGACTGTAGATAAAGACACCGAAAATCGATAGCTTAGATCTTGAAATGGCATGTTAAGTTTGAGTTTCATCAGTGTCATGGCAAATTCTTGAAACTGTGTCAGGCTTTGAGTCCTTCGGTTTACGTGTGGTGAAACGTGTTTAAAAACTGTGTTTAATATATCAAAAGAGGGTAATCCAGTGTAGAAGGAGACTTTGTCATCATTATTTTCAAAGTCATAACAGTCAAATGGCTTATTATCGTCCAGCTTAAGAGACTCGAAAAGATATTCAAACTCATCGGTTTGTGTACCTGCTTGGGAGATTTTTGCTTCCTCTGTCTGAGTGGCAGCATCCTTTTGTTCTGAATCATCTTCTTCTGGTGTACAGAAGTCAATATTCAAAACTTCAGTACCTGGTTCATTCAGTTTCTTTCGCTTTGCCAACAGCTCTTCGTCACTAGTGTGTTCAGTGTCAAACGGCAAAGACCTCTTTTGCTCGCGATTTCTCGCTCTCTCGCTTCTCTTTGCCGCTGTTTCCAGATTTGAACGCTGCTTTTTCTTGTGTCCTAATTGAAGAGTTGGAACCCAGTCTATGTTGTATTTATCCCAAGGTTTCGCAGCCCTTCCACTTACGAAGTGTTTGCCACATACTCGATCATTCTCGATAATCGCCTCCGTCAGATCATCTCGGCTTATAGCTGTGATCCACCTCGATCGCCTTTCTTCTGACAAATATTTAGCTTCTTCCCCTTGACTAGTAACGATAGAAGGTACTCTTGCAAAATAAACTCCTTTATCTCTTCCACTTTTCGATGCGCAGCCAACAATCATACATAAAACCATCTTCACACTCAAGACGCTCTTGGTTTGTTTACACTTTTGGTACACCAATATGGCGGCTAGCAACGGTTGTCAAGTGATTTGGTCACGTGCGTGAAAACGATCTATTGTTAAAGGATAAGACTCTTTTTACTTTATGCTTTTGTTTCACCCTAATTGAGTTCTACGAAGTTGACTCATCGAAAAACAAACAATTAAATGACCTGCCCAAGGAAAAAGAGCAAACACGTTTTTCAAAAATCTTTTCCTTTTTTAATTTATTTATAAAACGCTCAATGCATGTGAATACAAAAAAAAGCTTAGTTACAGCTCTTTTCATTTTTTAACTAAGTATTATGTTCTGATTGTCAGTATATATTTGTTCAATAGAAACACCCGTCACTTGAAACAATAGAGGACTGTGTTCTGCAAAATTTGCGAGTCAAAAAAACCTACTAGATATCAAGACCACGATCTACTCTTTCTCAGTTTTACAAAGCAAACCGTCCATCCAAGTTGAAAAAATAATTAGTGCAAAATTCTTATTCACTAATGAGTTCAGCCAGGTGTGGACTTTCAGGCCAGGTACATGCCAATAGCCGATAGCTTGATAGCTGATAGCCTAGCTCTATATATAGTGTAGATCCTAGTGTAGATAGTAGATCTAGTATAGGTTCTAGTATAGGTTCTAGTGTAGATTCTAGTGTAGATAGTAGTGTAGATTCTAGTGTAGATAGTAGTATAGATTCTAGTGTAGATAGTAGTGTAGATTCTAGTGTAGATTCTAGTGTAGATTCTAGTGTAGATTCTAGTGTAGATTCTAGTGTAGATTCTAGTGTAGATTCTAGTGTAGATTCTAGTGTAGATTCTAGTGTAGATTCTAGTGTAGATTCTAGTGTAGATTCTAGTGTAGATTCTAGTGTAGATTCTAGTGTAGATTCTAGTGTAGATTGTAGTGTAGATTCTAGTGTAGATTCTAGTGTAGATTCTAGTGTAGATTCTAGTGTAGATTAATGTTATTTATTCGGTTTACACAGAAGTGTGGAAGAACCTAGACTGTTAGAAAATTATTTTGCCTCCTAGATAATTCTTGTGCTTGTTTGATTATGCAAAACCATTAAGTGCAACTGCTTTAATTTGTTGGCTTAGTTCTCTTTACAACATGAATATAATAGCAAAGCGGTTTTTTTAATTCATACAAAAACCATTTCTTTTGTTCAAAGCCACAGGTGTTGATATTGTACATTGAGTTTCTTTAGTTATGGTAATAAAAGTTTATAAAAAAATCTCTGCGTTTCTTGAATCTAAGTCAGTTCGGATGTATAAACTAAGAACATCTACAGAAAGAGAGGAAAAATCATAAAGTTATGTACTATTATACTGTGTATACTATACCGGCCGATCAAAAACCAGTCAGAACCGGTGATCTGAGAAAACAAAACAAAAAGCTCAGCAGATTTTGAGTATGTGCTGTGATCTTACATTTTATGTTTTGATGTATGGTGAATTGAGAGTTCCGGTTCGTTAATGGTAAAGATCATGGTGTGTGTTTCATCTTCGGGAAACAAGTTTCAGATATAAAGAGAGAGAAAGAGAGAGAGAGAGAGAGAAAGAGAGAGAGAGAGAAAGAGAGAGAGAGAGAGAGAATGATTATGTTTACTTCAAGAAAACTTATAAGTAGACGCCAGGAGCTATCGATGTGTTACTAATTATACAATCAAAGAGCAAACACGAAAACCTCAACAACAACAACAACAAAACTTTGAAAACTTTTTGATGGATATATAATGTAGTCATGATTACAAGCCTCAAATACATTAATGAGAAAAGTAGTTCAGATTCCTTACGACATGAAAAGCCAAAATTCGCACATTTAGAATCGGCTTACATGAACTAAGAAAAAATCATGGCGCGTGCCTGATGCCATTGTTTGAAACGCATATAATAAAGATGAATACATACATACATACATAGTTTATTCAAATCGCAAATAAATTATTGACAAATAGTAAAATACAAGTAAGAGCAGAGGCTAGCAAAAAGCGATACAAATAAGACAACAAAGCACAATAATAGGCGACTTGAAAGGAAGTTATGAGGTTATCCCTATGTGAAAACTCCCAAGAAAAACAAAACATGACAAAAATGCATTATAAAGAAAGACCCTAAGCAGCGTAATTAGCGAAAAATGCTCTATAAATGAAGTATAAGTATATGAATATGTACTAAATAAAGGAGAGACAAGCTCTCCGCCACCCTGAGCCCCACCCCCGCACGCGCACCCACCAGACAGATTATGAAGTCTGTCCGCCTGGTGAGCGCACGCGCGAGAAACCCAGAGCAACAGAGAACCCGTCTCCTCCTTAATCTAGACTCTACTAAAAAATATACTAATCGATGTGTACTGCAATATGTAAACATTAAACACCTAAGTGAGACTTCAATTTCTGCTTAAATGATCTAAACCCATCGGTTTCAACAATGTCTTTAGGTAGATCGTTCCACATATTAACAACTCTGACGAAAAAGGAGTATTTGTAGCAGTTAACTCTGGCTGCTTTAACATAAAGTTTGTAGGAATGATTAGCTCTGGTAGACGTAACTTTCGTAAATTCAAAAAAGTCACGGAAATTTAGAATACCTAAACCGAAAACTATTTTGTAACATTCAACTAGAGTTAGGTAGTCCCTGCGGGTCGAGAGAGTAGGCCACTTCAATATTTTACATCTTTCATCGTATGTCATTTCCCCTCTAGTTTGTCGAAGTGCTAGTCTGGAAGCTCTTCTTTGTACTTTTTCCAATGCAGTTATGTCTTTCACCAGGTGTGGACACCAAACGGGTGACGCATATTCATGGATTGGTCTTACAAGCGCGATATATAGCATCGAAAAGACTGTGGTATTGGCGGTGCCAACAGTTCGTAAAATAGTCCCTAGGACTTTGTTAGCTTTATTTACGGTGATGCCAATGTGTTCACTCCAGGATAGATTATTGGAGATAGTAACACCAAGATCTTTGAAACTATTAACGTCCTTTAAAGTCTCCCCTAAGATGTACTTCGGTTTGGACTTGTCGCGCAAGTGGGTTATACGCATAGATTCACATTTATCATTATTAAAGCGTAACTGCCATGTGCATGCCCATTCTCTAAGATGGTCTAGATCGTGTTGAAGAGCTAGTGTGTCTAGAACAGGGTCAATAAGCTGCCTGTAAATCTTGGTGTCGTCCGCGTACAGTTTCACATTAGAGGAAATGCGATCTGTGATATCGTTAATGTATAGCAAGAAGAGGATGGGACCTACGATTGTACCCTGAGGTGTTCCAGATACCACTGGAAGCCAGTTTGAACAAGTTCCTCTTATAACCACACGTTGGTGTCGATTAGTGAGAAAATATCTGAACCATAGAAGTAAGCTCCCACATATTCCGTACATGTTTAGTTTTAAGAGCAAGCGCTCGTGTGGCACGCTGTCAAAGGCTTTCGCCAGGTCGAGGAAGATTACGTCTGTAGGGATAGAAGAATTTCTTGACTTCGCCCAATCATTAACAGTAGATAGCAGTTGAGTTACAGTAGATCTTCCTTGAAGGTAACCAAACTGGTTGTCGTTTAATACGTTTAATTCACGCCAGAATTCAATAACATTGTTTTTGATAATTTTTTCACCAATTTTACATACAATAGATGTGAGTGAGATTGGGCGGTAATTTTCCCTAAGGTGTTTAGAACCTTTCTTGCTGATTGGCGTAACGTCCGCTATTTTCCAGTCGTTAGGTAGAGTACCAGATGTAAATGATTTGTTTAACAGTACTGTTATGGAAGGTGCCAGCATCAATGCGAACTCTTTCAGTATACGCGATGGAATGTAATCTGGCCCTGGGGATTTGTTAGGCTTCAGGCTCAGAAGATGTTTCTTGACTTCATTAGTAGAACAATAGATGTTTTCCAGTTTTTTGTCAACAATGCGGTTTAGTGACGGAAAAGTATCGTGGTTTTCCACAGTAAACACTGAAGAAAAGTACTCATTCATGCTACTAGCGATATCGTAGTCATCAGTTAAGATAGTGTCGTCGATTTTCAGCGATAGGAGATCGTTTAGATTTTACAAAGTTCCAGAAAGGCTTGGGGTTGTCTTCCTTTAAATCTTGTGCTAGATCGTTAATATACGCCCATCGAGCAAAGTTGCATTTCCGTTTGACTGTGTTGTTTAAACTACGGTACTTTACCCACAAATTCTCATCATTACGTCTTTTTGCTCTTTTGTAGAGTGACTTCTTCTTTTTACATAGTGTTATAAGTTCTTTTGATATCCATGGCGCATGGAGTTTCTTTTTAGGTTTCCGTTTCGGAATACACTCGTCTACAGCTGTGAACAGTAGATCTTTCCAGCAGGTCCAGTTGTAATCAATATTATCCTCCAGAAAAGCACAGTGCCACGGAATATAAGAAAGAAGTGAGCTCAGTGAATCCCAGTCAGCTTTCTTGTAGCAGTAGACATATTTTTGTGATTTACGTTGGGCATATGGTGATCCGAGTAGTGTGAATGTGATGGAGTTATGATCGGAAAATGGTTCACCAACCAGCAAATCATCAATAATATCGGGTGATGTAGAAAACACAAGGTCCAGCACGTTTCGGTCTCTGGTGAGTTCACATACTAGTTGAGTGAAAAAATTATCTTGTATAATATCTGTCAGTAAAGTGTAGTTTTCAGAATTTTTTAAAGGTCTAGAGTTAGTCCAATCGAATTCTGGTAGATTAAAATCTCCAACAAGTACGAGGTCAGTTGCGGAAATATCATTAAGAACGGCTTGTAAATCTTCAAGAGGCTTTGGGTCATTATTAGGAGGTCTATAAAAAACTCCTAATGTAATCCTGTGGTTATTAAGAAATATTATGTCAATGAAGATCATTTCGGAGTCACAACATGTTATCTCCCTTGATACAGCTTTAATATGATCTCGAACTGCGATAAGTACTCCTCCGCCAAAGCGACCATTATGCTTGCGGTCGTGCCTGAAAACTGTGTAATTTACAGGGAAAATTTCACTGTCAGCAATGGTGTTATCCAAGTGAGTTTCGGTTAGCACTATGATGTCGAAGGGCTTGTTCGAGACTTCGAGGTTCAGTATGCTAATTTTGTTAACAATACTTCGAGCGTTAGTATAAAAGATTGAAAGTTCAGTGTTTCTCTTTGGTGTTCCATGAGTATTCTGGTTACTTTCTTTTGATCTTGCGTGAGGTCCAGGGTTAGGAGCTGTTGAGTCTTTATCTTGGTTTTTATTGGGTCCAGGATTAGGATGGATTCCGATAAGAAGCGGCTTATGAGGCTGGAAGGTGGCAGAACTGTTGTTGTAGTATGAAATTCGACTTCTGCAAGTTATCCAACGGCTTTTTCTCGGTTCATGGTAGCTTGGGTTAGAGATTGAACCAATTTTAATCTCATGTGAAGTTGCGTAAAGCTTATATTGAAGCAATACAGCAAAAATAATAAAAGTTGTAAGAGCAGTAAAATTCATGTCCGCCATGGTTGAGTTCATCACATCTTCTCATAAGAATAATGATTAAGACATCAGTCAGGATATAAACCGCAGTATCGGAATGAATCCCTGGCCCAAAGAGTACATTATAGGATATTGATGAGAGTGGATTGATCATTTCGGCTAATCCAAAACGCTGAATGAGTACTAAATTTGCTTTTGGATAAAACCCAACAAACTGGAACTCTCAATTCACCATAATAATAATAATAATAACAGTACTTGTATAGCGCATTCTGCTACCTCAATGCGCTGTGGAGATAAAAACGAAAAATAATAAATAGTTCAGTCCAGCAAACAGGTTCAAAAGTTTTAAATTAAGTAGGCTGATTGAAAGAGTACAGTTTTCAGTAATGACTTAAATTCGGGAAGGCTGTCAGATTTCCTGATAGTGTCCGGTAGTGAGTTCCATAGTGTAGGACCAGCAACTGAGAAAGCACGGTCGCCATAATTTGAAGTGAAGGTACGAGGAACAGACAGTAGGCTTTGTTTAGATAATCTCAGTGAGCGTACAGGCTTGTGTTCTTGTAGGAGCGCGGAGACATAAGCAGGAGCAGAACCATGAAGAGCCTTGAAGGTAATCAGCAACAATTTGAAGATTATTCGCTCTTTAATCGGTAGCCAGTGGAGCTCTCGTAGAACTGGGCTGATGTGTTCAGTAGTTTTCGTTCTTGTGACAATCCTTGCAGCAGTATTTTGGATCCTCTGTAGTTTCTTGAATTGGTAGTCAGGAAGACCATAAAGAATACTATTACAGTGGTCAAGTTTTGACGATACAAAAGCGTGTATAAGACGTTCAGTCTCGGTCTTTCCAATGTAGTTACGTATTCGTCCAATATTGCGTATTCCCAGTGATGCTGATTTGCAAACATTATTCACGTGTGTTGTCAACTGAAGATGACTGTCGAGAACGACACCAAGATCACGAGCTTCAGCTTTTGGAGAAATGTCATTACCATTCAGGCTGACAGACAATGGCAGATGTTGACGGAAACGCGACGTGAAATGAAGAATGTCAGTTTTCCCATGGTTACATACTAGCTTGTTAGAGGACAACCAACGCAAAATGTCCTGGAGACAACACTCTAGAGATGACAAACCAGGGTCCCTGTTCTTGGGGTTTAAGGAGACATAGAGTTGGCTATCATCAGCATACAGCATGCAATCCAAACCGTGTTTTTTGATGACATCCTCTAATGGCGCAAAGTAAAGTGTAAAAAGCACAGGACCGAGCACGGACCCTTGTGGAACACCAGAAAGGAGGGGTCGACTGTCCGAGGTGACATTGTTAACCATGACAGCTTGAGACCGGTCGGTAAGATACGACTTAAACCATTTAAGCACAGTACCAACGATGCCGAATCTATGCTGAAGCCTGGAGAGAAGGATGATATGATCCAGTGTGTCAAATGCTGATGATAAATTCAGAAGGACGAGTACGACCTCTTGGTGACTATCAATCGATCGCAAAACATCGTTGAAAACGCGCAGAAGTGCGGTCTCTGTGCTATGGTTTGCACGGTATGCAGATTGCATTTTTGGTAACAGATCGTTATACTCAAGATGATCATTGAGTTGTGCGACCACTATGCGTTCCAAGGTCTTGGATAGAAAGGAGAGGTTTGCAATTGGTCGATAGTTAGAAAATTCCTCAGGGTCCAGCTTAGGCTTCTTCAGCGCCGGTCGAATGAGAGCTGTCTTGAAAGAGTCAGGAAAAATACCATGATCCAAGGATAAATTGATAAGATGATTAATAGCTGTAAGTAGTACATTCTGAGAGTCCTTAAAGAGACCAGTAGGAATTGGATCTAGTGGGCACGATTTCGATGCAGACTTGCAGATAACACGACTAATAAGATCTTTAGAAGTAGGTTGGAATTCACTGAAGTGTGATACACAGGTGCTGGAATCAGAAGCATCATTGTCCAGCTGGGCAGATGGTGGTATTTCATCCCAGAGCTTCTGTATTTTCGAAGAGAAATACAGAGAGAACTGTTGAGCTAGATCATGAAAAGATTCACATGTTGGCAGGGATGGAGCACGCCGTATATCAAATAGACCGTCAACAAGATGGAATAATTGTTTTTGGTCAGCCTCTATAATCTTAGACTTATAGAACTCAGACTTTGCTGCATTTATCTGTGAAAGATAGAGACGACATTGTTCTTTGTAGATCTGTCGGTGAACGTCTAGACGGGTTGAGAGGTATTTCCGCTCACACCGACGTTTCTTTCGTTTGGATTCACGCAATAAATCAGTGAACCAAGGAGCGTTTGGGCGTAAGATGACAATACGAGTGACTTTGGGCGCATGTTTGTCACCATACATCAAAACATAAAATGTAAGATCACAGCACATACTCAAGATCTTAGAAGATAATATAGGTAAGTTGTAGTGCTTGGGAACGAGGTTATTCCGGGCGAAAGCCCTTGGAATTAAATTCGGAAAAATTAATTTCCGACCTCGCTGGGATTCGAACCCACGACCTTCGGAATTGTACTACCGATGCTCTACCAGCTGAGCTAGAGGTCAGACTGAGAGCAGGCCGGGGTGAAATAGATGTTAGGTCGCGGTAATTATGATGCAAAGATGAGAGTATGTGGACCGCGTAGCACTAATGAAATAGTAGAAGATAATATAGGTAAGTTGTAGTGCTTGGGAACGAGGTAGTACAATTCCGAAGGTCGTGGGTTCGAATCCCAGCGAGGTCGGAAATTAATTTTTCCGAATTTAATTCCAAGGGCTTTCGCCCGGAATAACCTCGTTCCCAAGCACTACAACTTACCTATATTATCTTGTACTATTTCATTAGTGCCACGCGGTCCACATACTCTCATCTTATACTCAAAATCTGCTGAGCTTTTTGTTTTGTTTTCTCAGATCACCGGTTCTGACCGGTTTTTGATCGGCCGGTATAGTATACACAGTATAATAGTACATAACTTTATGATTTTTCCTCTCTTTCTGTAGATGTTCTTAGTTTATACCTCCGAACTGACTTAGATTCAAGAAACGCAGAGATTTTTTTGTGAGTGATAGACATGTGTTTATCATGATTAAATAACTAGGCGAGGCAGGATGTGCGGTGAGCATAGAAAGCAAGGGCTTCATAGTTGTCAGCCAGTTGTTCATGTTGTCAGCAAGCTAGCGTTCAAGAAATCAGCTTAGAAAAAAAATTTTTTTTTAATTTTTATTACTCTCTGTAACCCCCCCGGGGATATTGCAATTGGTCTCGCACAATAAATGACCCGAGTAACCCCAACGAGTGTTGTGTATTTAATAAACTTTTATTACCATAACTAAAGAAACTCAATGTACAATATCAACACCTGTGGCTTTGAACAAAAGAAATGGTTTTTGTATGAATTAAAAAAACCGCTTTGCTATTATATTCATGTTGTAAAGAGAACTAAGCCAACAAATTAAAGCAGTTGCACTTAATGGTTTTGCATAATCAAACAAGCACAAGAATTATCTAGGAGGCAAAATAATTTTCTAACAGTCTAGGTTCTTCCACACTTCTGTGTAAACCGAATAAATAACATTAATCTACACTAGAATCTACACTAGAATCTACACTAGAATCTACACTAGAATCTACACTAGAATCTACACTAGAATCTACACTAGAATCTACACTAGAATCTACACTAGAATCTACACTAGAATCTACACTAGAATCTACACTAGAATCTACACTACTATCTACACTAGAATCTATACTACTATCTACACTAGAATCTACACTACTATCTACACTAGAATCTACACTAGAACCTATACTAGAACCTATACTAGATCTACTATCTACACTAGGATCTACACTATATATAGAGCTAGGCTATCAGCTATCAAGCTATCGGCTATTGGCATGTACCTGGCCTGAAAGTCCACACCTGGCTGAACTCATTAGTGAATAAGAATTTTGCACTAATTATTTTTTCAACTTGGATGGACGGTTTGCTTTGTAAAACTGAGAAAGAGTAGATCGTGGTCTTGATATCTAGTAGGTTTTTTTGACTCGCAAATTTTGCAGAACACAGTCCTCTATTGTTTCAAGTGACGGGTGTTTCTATTGAACAAATATATACTGACAATCAGAACATAATACTTAGTTAAAAAATGAAAAGAGCTGTAACTAAGCTTTTTTTGTATTCACATGCATTGAGCGTTTTATAAATAAATTAAAAAAGGAAAAGATTTTTGAAAAACGTGTTTGCTCTTTTTCCTTGGGCAGGTCATTTAATTGTTTGTTTTTCGATGAGTCAACTTCGTAGAACTCAATTAGGGTGAAACAAAAGCATAAAGTAAAAAGAGTCTTATCCTTTAACAATAGGCTTTGTGACAGAAAAACTATATTTTATGAATAATTAGATCAGAACATTTTATTAGGATCAAACTTTGACGTAAAATATAGGATGTGGTGCAATCCAGCAAACTAAGAATAGACATGGCTAGAAACACGGGGTAGTAAGAATAGTCATGACGTCACCGTTATTACGGGTCCGGAGTAGGGTATGTGGGAGAGCACCGGTTCGCATCGGTGGCACCGGATGCAGAACTGTCATTTCATATCTAATACGTCTTGGTTCTAAAATTCAAAGGAAAAAGATTATCAAACTGTGAAATAAAATCCACCTGATAACACAAATGAAAATATGAAGAAAAAGAGTTGGGCATAAAATCTCAAAATCTTTGGTATTCAATATCTTATCGCGGTGGTAAGACAAAGGACAATATCCGTAGAACTCAATTAGGATGAAACAAAAGCCTAAACTAAGCCTTTAAGGCTTTGAGATAGAAAAACTATATTTTATGAATAATTAGAAACTTTCATTAGGATTAAACTTTGACGTAAAATATAGGATGTGGTGCAATCCAGTCAACTAAAAACATAAGAATAGCTATACAATACAATACAATACAATTTTATTTGGCACCTTATACTTAATAGTACATGAGTGTTTGATTCCAAATATATTATAGGTATATATATATACTATGTATTAGGTAATTTTCTTATTTCATTTTCACGTATCAGCATACATTGATGAATGTATGCTGATATGGCTCTTTGTAGAGACGCTGATTTTGAATTGATTAAGAACATAAAACGACTGTCAGCGCTCATATTGTTGAAATTAATGCTTGTGTTTTTTTCTATGAACTCTCTTAAGTCGTTTCTATGAGAGTCATATAGTGGACACCAAACTAGAAAGTGTTTTTCGTTTTCTACTCCCGACTTACACACTGGGCAAATCCTTTCACCGTAAATGAGATAAGGCCTCTTATACCTCCCCGTTTCTACTTCAAGCTTATGGTTGCTAATTCTTAATTTTGTAAGCGCCACTCCGTGCTTAATATTGGTGACTTGACTTAAATATTCTTCAAAGTTATAATCCGTTTTGAACTGACGAAAGACTCTGAGTTTATTTTTATGTCTGTCGTCTTTCCTTTCATCATTGTGGAGGTTACTCCATAAAATTTGCCTCTCAATGTCATATATTCTTTGCGTTATTATTTTTCCATATTCATACCATCTTGGAGAAAGTTCATTTTGTTTCATCCAAATTATCCCCAATCCGAGTTGTTCTAAAGTAGTTTTAATTTTTATGCTCCAAAAGGCTTTTTTAGCTTCATTTTTAATATCTTGGTAGACTTCGGCTGAAAGTTTTTTTGGGTGTAGTTCCGACTTTATAATTTTATACCAGAATTTAAAGCTTCTACTGCATGCTTTGCATTTTAGCGGAAACCTTCCTAACTCAGCTCTGCATGCAAGGTTACTAGCATTCTTTGTCACCTTGAGGAGCATTTTGCAAAATTTCAAATGAACAAGTTCCATGGGCTCTTGGTCTTTGGTGCTTAATGTTTCGATACCCCATATCTCACTTGCGTATAGAAGTATTGGCGTAACAAGCGAGTCAAACAGTTTTATAGTTAATTTGATATTGGGTGTGAAAAATTCACCCATTTGTTTTTTCATCTGAAATAGTGCCTTTAATGCAGCTTTTTTTAATTCTTGTTTTGCAAACGTAAAGTTTCCAAAGGTTGTAAAATTTAATCCGAAATATTTATATGATTTAACGTTTTCTAGTTTAAATTTGTTCAAATAGAATTGGAAGTTATTCATTGTCTTCCCTGTATTATTGAAAACCATCACTTTTGTCTTTGTTATATTAACTGTTAAGCCTGATTGTTCACAAAATGCCTCTAGCTTGTCGAGGTAGGCTTTAGGAGCAGTTACCGCCCTGCACGATCGATAGGCCCCACCATATTCATATGCGAATTGTGTGGATAGATTGATTTGTATGTACCCAAAGATCTGCATACAGCCGTTGATGACAAGGTCTTGTAAAATATAAAAGAAGAAGGAAAAGATGGCGGCCTTTAAAACGAAAAAGACGTCAATTGGCAGTAAAGTTTTACCGTCAAACGCTAATGAAAAAGATCCTGACTTTGTTTCGTACAAGGCACCGCGTTCTCTTATCATCAGCCCTGCGTTTGATCGCTTGAACGAGCCTTTAGGTACAGTAAATAGTCAAGACATTTCTACTGATACAAGAGAAGGGACACAGAAAGCCGGTCTATCAAACAGCACTAATGATCCTGCAGATTCTACTCTTCAATCACGTAACAAAACATCTCGAAGTGTTCGACAAGGCGAATGGACTTCCAGGAGGAGCTTAATAAAGGATTCTAACAATAACGTCCAGCGCATGAGATGCCAATTCATGGCCATGTTCAGTTTCGTATGCCTTTTATCGATAGGTTCGATATTGCTGACAATGCTTTTAATATTTGGAAAAGTTAAAGGAAACTGCTGTGCCGAGAGGATTAAAGGTATGCGAGACGATATTTTTATTTGATACATCCATTTCATCCTTTACATTCATTTGGGGCTAAGCCTGTTGCTTAAAATCATCAAATAATGACTTTATAAGATAGAAGAAGGTCAAGGCAAGTGCAGAGCTTAAAGCTATTGCACAAACCAAAAAACCATCCTTAATTACCGTCCACTAACCTCATTTATCCGTTCAATAGGCTGAAGATCTCTAGTCCGCTGACTAAATGTCGGAAAAATTACAATATCAAGGTTTACATTCTAGATTTGAACTGACTACCGACAAAGAATAAATCTACTGAATGTCGTACCACAGTTTTAATCCATGTCTTAGCATCATCTTTCACTCGAAACAAATCTATATTCAAAGGGAGTTGACTATAGCTATACTAGTACGTTTCTCTTGCCTTCTCGTTCAATTTCCTTTGTATTTAATCACTCCAACACTCCAATTATTATTTCAACACCAAGCATTTGTTCGCAACAGGTTTTCGTCCGATAACGAGTTTGAATCACTGCAATGTTCCATATTTAGTGTCGAGGTATTTGTTCGTATAAAATCGCTTAAGAAAACACTAAATGTACAAACAGATTCCTTTCAGCTAGAGGCAAAAGATAAATAACTTCTGCACAATTGATTCTAATTAAATTGATAATAAGATTACTTGATACCTTAGTAGAACCCCTTAATTATTGGCTATGATCACATACTCAAAATAACTATAACTTAAGTGGAGTATTTGCAGCTCGTCATTAGGTCAATGGAGAAAATATTTAGTGCGGAAGTCGGTATGAAATCGATTTTTAAAATCTGTCAATGAAAAATGTCGGGCAATTTTAATTGACTTAGATTATTAAATGGTATACAAGAATTCAAATCGCGATCATTAGAACGATGAATGATCCAACACTTAGTGATCAATAGATGATCAATAGATGCTTGGAGGTTTCAAAAGTCACCATGTTTCATCCAATCAAGCCCATGTTTCTTAGACTTGTTTTGTGGTGGGAGGCGGAATTATTTGCTCCACATCTTTGAATTATATGTCTTTTGAAATATATGTCTTAATCCGGCCTTCATTATTTGTGACCTGCGACGGGGGAGGAGTGGGGAGGGTGGGTCTCATTACATTTCTTGCGACGTCATAAGGATTAACTGATCTCCCCCATGAAAAATCATCAGATTTTGTACGTTCCTTACTCGACAATAGTGGTTGTTAATCTCTCATTGTGCTACTCCCGTCCCCCCTTAATAATACCTGTCATCAGTTATATGGTTGATCCATCCTCCAGTTCTCCAGTTCTCCAAAACCTTGTGATTCCCATAAATCCTACGACCCCCCCTCCCCCCCCCCCCCCCAATCCCCACCCATTTTATTACGTTTCTCCTTGACTTGGGCTAAACACTTCCAACATCGCTTTTTTATTGAATGATTGTATCTGATGGTTGTGTACATATTTGACAAAGACTCAGGCAAGATTACACTGTAAAGCATTAAAGGATTTATGGATTTACTAAGAAATCTATTCTTAGAACTCTTAATTAGTTGAGTGGAAGAAGTCACGAAATTCATATCACTAAACTAATTATAAAATCTTTAATAAGTGTCATGCTCTAGTATATCACCATCCAACACTTCTGATTGGATGGAGCCTTGGATACTCTCTCTGACCCTGATATCAGGTCAAGTTTACAAGCTATCGAGAATAGTCCTCTTCACGGTTCCCTGCGCCATCTTGAAAGGTAGCCGGGCCTTTGCATCGAAGCGAGAGGAACGGTGAGCTTGCAATGATAGAGACATGTGAATAATTGTCCAAGGTGTTAAAAAAGGTCTCTATCATTGCAAGCTCACGGTTCGTCTCGCTTCGATGCAAAGGCCCGGCTACCTTTCAAGATGGCACAGGGAACCGTGTGAAGGGGATTATTCATGGTTCCGACTCAGACCGTAGCAAACCAATCACAATTGCAGCAGTTTTTCAAGTGAAATGAAAATCTTGTCACAAAAACAACTACGCAGTATTCTATTTTTCTATTCTCTTCTATTTTCAAGTGATATTAAACAAAACGAAATTAATTGTCCGCGAACAAATCAGAGTTTTAACTTCCCAGATATATTCTAGTCGATTGGTTGAGATTATGGGACATAGCATGCGCAAAACTGGTAACTACGGGCAGCGCAACCATAAATTGGTTGAAGCTATTGTAATCAAATCAAAGACGATATCTTTTTCAATTATTAAAATACGTATCATCATACATTCCATGCAGGTGCTGCACCAGAGACCAATAAACAGACAGCTAATGAGAGTATGGACAGCAAGTTGAATGGCATGAAGAAGACAATCACAGTACTGGAACAGAAACTAACGACCTTGAATGTACTGGAACAGAAACTAACGACTTTGAACGTAAGCCGGTCCTGTCCACACCTATCCGAAAACGCGATTTTGTATTCCGTTTTCGAAGAAATTCTCATGTACACATAGTGCCTTTCGAATCTTCTTCGCCCGTCCACACGTATCCGTTTTCGAAAAGTTGCGTAAGTGGCCGGTATACTATTCACCGGATCTGAAGTGTAGAATGAAGGCCAATTCGCAAAAGGGAAAATTCCGTTTTCAAAAACATTCAAATACGTGTGGACGAGGCCTGAGTCAACACAAACAATGCTGAAATGATCGGGTGTCGTTAATGGCTTTATGTGCCAATTAAAGACCTGGTCTGGAAGCATAAAAGCTTACGTCATAATGCTATCTTTAAAGTTTACTCTTGATGTAATGAACCACAGGCGGCCCAGAGTTAACGCTAATGGCTTTGAGCGCATACTCACTCCTTTCCATGTGGGATGTGTTTAGTAAAACTAAACGGAACGTGGATCATAGTAAATTTGACCTGCTTCAATTATCTGCTACACACAGTAGATGTCTATTGACTGTCTAGTGCCTACTAGTGTCTATTATGCCTATTTATACACAATAGATGTGTATATTCTGCATCATATCGCAGCTTACTAGTAGCATACACACAGTCTACTCTAGTGAATGATGTCAAAAAGTAAAACTTCGAACGACAAGGACGTTTTGTCACCTAAAAGCAAGTATGAATATGCTGGAAAATACGCGAAAGAAAAGCGTAATGAGAGCAAAGAAGGAAGGAAAGAGTGGAACTAAATCTGCCATAGTTTAATGTAATCCATACTAGTTTCCAAGCCTCTAGATATGTTGGCACTCACACGGTTTTGGTTAGACTACCTGTGTTCTTTTTGTACGTTTATGGTCGTTTATAGCTGTGAATGCCCTCGAGAACTGAGCTCGGATCGATTTCGGATCTATCTAAACTAGATCGATCTAAAATGGACCTAAAGTGTGAACGAGCTCCAAGAATTCGATCTGAGTCGATCGCGATCGATCTGAACTGAATTTAGTTTAAACGTAAAAGGTTTCTATAGACCCCTTGGAGCACTTTGAAATGCAGCTCAATCTAGGTGACAAAACAATAGGTTCAAGTCCTCAGGAGACTGGATTTCTTTACTTTAAGAATTTACCCCACCCCTCCCTCCCCTACATAATGAACAATCATTTAGCGTGGGTCATGTGTTGCAAACGCACTGATGGCACGACAGCGCATGCGTTACAAATAACTAATCGATTAACGTGGTTTTCGTTTAACAGGAAGAAAAGATTCAAGAGACCCTCAAGGTAAGAGTAGAAGAAAAACAAAAGATATCATGCACTTTTACCAATTCAGACAATAGTTAATCATCTCTTGGATGAACGACCTAAGCTGCAAGCTAGCAGTGTCACCTGTATTACTTGGACCTGTCTCACGCAACATCCGATTGTTTCATGATGAATTTTCCTGTGAATCAGGTTAATTCAATCGCTTTATGATGAGTTAATAAGAACTTTTACTTTTTTTTTTTTTGTTTTGTAATTCTCATGGGTATTAACATGACTGCCGCGTAATGAAGGTCCACATATTGGGTTGTTTCAGGTGCATGTATTCACCTTTGTTTGTTTGTTTTTGATTGCAGATTCAGTCATTGCAGCAAAAGTATGACAAACTGGAAAAAGAGTTTCACGCCCTGAAACAACAGGTGAAAACGTTTCCTATCAAAACAAATATATTTACGTTACTGCCGTAGAATCCCGGCCATATGCCCTGGCCTCGATCATACAAATTTCATAGGGGTCTTTTAATGAACTTATGACCGGGTTGGGGGGAGGGGGGTTATATTATATCTAGGATGGCTCATAATTTAAACATGCGCAATGACAGCAAGTACCTATAACTAGCCTGTTCACTTGTCAAATCATGCAGAATACAGTGGATATTAGCCATTCCGAGTTTAAGGAAAAAACTGGGTCGAGTTAGCATTGCAATGCATTTTGGGACATTTTAGGGAACACGATAGACGCCATCTTGGAAATATGTCCTATAACATAACCCCACAATGCACTGCAATGTCAGTTAATTCGTCCCAGTGTTTTCCTCGACTTAGGGATAATTAATAGAAGAAAGTGAATACCGAGACAATAAATAACAATCCTGGCTGCTTCGAATTCTCTATCACATCTACAGGTAGAACTAAATCAGATGGCTTTGACCAACACATCAACAAAGGATTGCTGCCTTCAAGCAACTACAGATATCATCAACCTCAAAAACAAGGTATATACTGGTATTCAGAACGTCATCAGATAACGAATAGAGCGTTTGCACTCACGTGACTAGGCAGCCATATTGCTGTACCAAACAACAGAAACTTTCTGCACAGTTTTGTTTCTTCATAAAATAGAGTTCAATTCCCCGAGGTTAGAATACCAACATGGCCCCTGTGACGTCACGTGAAAACGCGAATAAGATACAACAGTTTCAGAATATATACCGTCAATATACCGTCCAACCATTCTCTTTCTGACTTCATTGTTTTCGGTCTTTCTTTGGTAAACGGCAACAATGATTGTCACAAGACCAAAGAAATGCGGCTTATTCACCTATGGGCACTCTTAGTCCCAACGGGATTCATGAACGCTTTGCGTTCAACTAACCCTTTCTTTTGTCTTTTGATTCTTTGTTTTTGTTTCCTTGCCTACCTTGTTCTCATTGGTTTCTTTTGTCTTATTCTATCATATAAACACTCCTTTCTACCACCTCTTTCTCTTTTACTCCGACGAAGGACTAGCATCCGAAACGTCAGTAAGTTTTTTATCTTTTCACGGTGTATAATTTACCTTTTTATCATTACTATTCGTCAAATTAGTTTTTTTCCAAACAGCCTACAAAATGTTATATTTACTCGTGACACACCATGGAATATCCCATTTGTCATTTGTCACGGGGCTGCACGGCGGTACTCCATCAAAAGAGGGAGCTTATAACATTGAGGGTCTCACTTTCACACTGAGAAAGTGGGGTTATATGCTAAGGGAGGGGGGGGGGGGGCTTATAACCGGAATTTCTGTGTGACATCACGTCTATTTATTATCATAATTCAAATATGCGGAATGACAGCAAGTACCTACTAGCTGTTTACTTGTCAAATCATGCAGGAATACAGTGGATATTAACTTTTCTTAGGTTAAGGAAAAAACTGGGTCGAGTTAGCATTGCAATGCATTTTGGAGCGGTTTTAGGGGACGAAAGAGACAGCAATTCGCCCTGCTTTTTCCTCGACCTCGGAATGGCTAATTGAAGAAAGTGAATACCGAGACAATAAATAACAATCCTGGCTGCTTCGAATTCTCTATCACATCTACAGGTAAAACTAAATCAGATGGCTTTGACCAACACATCGACAAAGGATTGCTGTCTTCAAGCAACTAAAGATATCATCAACCTCAAAAACAAGGTATACTGGCATTGAAAACATTATCAGATATCGAATAGAGCGTTTGTACTTACGTGACAAGGCAGCCATATTGGTGTACCAAACAATAGAAATTTTCAGCACAGTTTTTGCATAAAAATAGAGTTCCACTCCCGGAGGCTAGAAAATGTATTGTTTTGGTACACCAACATGGACGCTGTGACGTCACGTGAAAACGCTTTAAAGAATAAGATACAACAGTTCAGGTCAAACTGTCGAACTTAACTTGAGCCGAACATAATTGAAACAATAGATAACAAGGCGGTATAATTTTATGTATTTAGGTTCGGCTCATGTGAAGTTAGACGTTTGACCCGACCCTGTTAGTGTAATAACATATGAACAACGAAAAATATAAGATATATAGAGGATATTGGGCGCGCAAAAATACGAAATTTATCTTCGAGTGTTGAAAAGATCTCTCACGAATGAGCGCGTTCGTATCTGCAAAGAGAAATATAGGTATTTTATAGATAATTATATGATAAGAAAATTCATTTGTCTGTATAAGATCCTTTTTAATATTATAGCCTATCAATTTTTATTCTTTTGTAGCTGAATATAACGACATTTGAAATGAGATCAACGGACCAGACTTTGCACAATACCATAATGCATATCAACACTTCTCTTACCGATCAGGTACGAAAACATATGAAAAATATTTTGAATAAGAAATACTGAGATCAGAAAGACACATGGGAAACTGAACACAAGCAAAGATTGGACGACGTGGCTTGTCAATTACACCTTATACATACCAAACACGTGTCAGCACCTTTGAGTATTACGTAGAAAAGAACGCTATATAAACCACTTTCAATCATTAACTAAATCATTCGATTCTTGGGTTAATTCTTTTTCTCCTCGTACTACAACAACAACAACAATTTTTTTTAGAACCAGATTTGAATACAATATATATAAGCAAGAAAAAATATTGAAACTTAGCCAAAATTGGGTACAAGCTCGATTACAATAACCTTATCTCTAACCAGGTAATCATCTGTATAGAGGCTTTGCATCATCACGTGATGGCAGCTATGAGATGGCAGGAACAAGACGACACAATTGTTTTACATGAGAAAGAATTCAATTCTCCAGAGCAAAGGGATTTTATTGTTCTGCCATCTAATCACAGGTAGTCCAAGCTGTATTATGGGCGAGGGCACGTGATGGTGCAAAGCCTCTATTGATTGTAAATGGTCGGGGACAACTGACTGAAATCCAAAGTAGTATCATGTAAGGTTTTGAGCTTTAATTTGTATTTCCAAACAGCCTATAAAATGTTATATATACTCGTGACACCCCATGGAATGTCCCGCTTGACACTTGTATATTTTTTGTATACCCACACTTCCTTTCTATATTTCATCCCATGAAACTTATATAGAAAATACAAATGCGTAGATTCAATGCGTAGCGCATGATGGAAAGGAAGAATGGAATACCGCTTTCCTGAATTCTGATTGGCTGTATTTTCTACGGTTTGGGATAAATACCTGAATTTAATGTGTGTTTTTATTTTACTAGATTTTAAACGTCAGTAAGCAAGAAGGGCCAATTGGTCCTCCAGGGTCGCAAGGTCCACCGGGATCACAGGGATCACAGGGACCCCCAGGAATTCAGGCACCTGTAACGAGTGGTGGAGCTAACTTTAGCTTATGTCAGTTTAAGATTGCGACAAGTACACCGGTCACAGCGGACAGACTGGCAGAAACTGATCTCATATGGATGGAACCTAGTGTGAGTACTGTTCACTAGCCAACCAAACGGCCGACTAATACAACCCCAATCGACCGTACGACTAATTAAACGACCAGACTATTAAACGTTTCACCTAAGTATCCATACACTCATCTACCCACACAACCAATCCATCATGAACACACAACAAACTAACCATTCTACGGACAAACAAACAACCGATCAGCCCATTTACCTATACTCCCCTGTAGACACGTCACTCACCCACCCGCCCATTCAACTGGCATCCCATCAACCAATCAAACAACAAACTAGCTCATTCAGCGCTCGCCTATCACCAATGCGACCCGTGTTCGATCCGAGTAGAGTTGTTTGTTGGTTCTCTCCTGTGCTTCGAGGGTTTTTCTTCAGGTTCTCCTGTTTTCCTCCCTCGGCAAAGATCAACTTCTAAAATCGATTTAACAAATCGAAGTCAATTTTCTATGGGTCTGTACTGTAACACGAAATGACGTCAAAAATGATCCAAACTCGACAAGTCAGCTCACTGCAAAAATTGGATCATTTTTGAAGTCATTTCATATTCGAATACAGTACAGACCCATAGAAAGCTGACTTCGATTTGTTAATAATCGAAAAAATTTAACAAAAAGACAAGTAAATAGTTTGAAAAAGTCGTTTCATCCGCTCGCTCAGTGCGCGTGATGGATGTCGTAAGCACAAGCAGGTCTAGCCTCTAATCGACAATGATTCTAAGCCAATCAGCGAGCGGGAAATTTCCAAGTTATGGTAAAAATCAATTTCGATAGAATGAGGGCCCCAGGCTAATTAGCCACTGGCAATTATTAGTGCTACCCTCGTAAAAGAAGGATGATTTTCTACATTTTAGTGCCAACCAACCACAAGCAAGAGAAAATGTTCTTTTTTTAAATTCTATTTTTAGTAACAAATTAATGTCGTTGACTTTTCCAGGGTAAAAGAATTGTCGGTGCTACATGTTCAACAAATGCTGCTCTAGAGTACAATTTCAACTCGTATACAAAACCTAGCGGTGAGCGACTTTACCGATGCATGTGCAAAGGACAGTCATCCAAGTTTTTCTCGAGTACGGGCAAGATGTACTGCTATCTTAACTACTGGGAGTGTCCGCTGAACTGATCCACATCTAGGGATGGTAGTCTTGAAGGAATGAAATGGAATACAGAAGATACTATGAGGATTAATTCTGTATGGAAGATATTGTAAGAGCACGTCGTAGCAATAGACAGTTTTAGATTGACGTTTTTAATTTTCTTCCCGCAAATAGCAAACGTGACCACGGTGGTATCGTTTTCCTGTATTTTACTTTAGCTTTTGCAAACCTTCTCACCACATACGTCTTTCGTTGTTCTATAGCGCATGCAGTAAAACCATGAAATAAAAACAAAGTTGATACTGACAAATAGTAGCTATTTAGTGACTAATAGTTGCTGTCATCCAACCAGAATCGAACATTTACTACGCCATATACAAATACACAAGAGACCATTTGTGTCTTTTGTGTAAAGAATGTTCTGGTTGAGTGATACGAACTATCAGTCACTAAATAGCTAATATTTGTCAGTATCAACTTTGATTTTATTTCATGGTTTTACTGTATGCGCTCTACTACTTCAGTGGATTTTTTTGCGATTCCTTTTCAGTAATTCAAAATAATTTTTCACTGGTCAACTGACGTTTCACGTTTGCCGTGAACATAAATCTAAAACTCTAATGAAACTGGAAGAACGTCAAATCGCAAGTAATAATATTTATGCATATTTAGTGTTATTTTGTGTCTAAGCAATAATTTTTTCAGTTATAAATTTTTACTATACACGCTTACGGAAGGTGCACCGTAAACAATACTCCAGTTTCCATTTTGTGCAGCATATTCACGTGTTCCAGTCAAGGTGCATGGAATTATCTCAATTTGTAGCGTTTAGTTGAAGTTGTGCACTTTTTACTTTAGCGTTGAGGGTAACCCTGAGAAAATAAGTCTGTAATCACACAGCGGTAATTTGGAACTTGAAAATGATTGGTTTATGTAAGTGCGTCTGCTAGTCTATGCATTTTTATGAACTGGTATTGATGAAAGTGCGCATGCTCACAAGATCTATTTGTGGAAGTGCGCGTGAATGGAACAGTCCATTTATGACAATGCTCATATCATGCTAATGAGCATGCTCAGGACTGTTTTCGCTGTTCAACCATTGCGCGTACATGCTCATGGTATATTATCTATTGTTGCTAATGCGTATGATATGCATTAGAATGATAATTATAATCTAATTTTTAATGAGCATGCGCACAGAATGCGGGTTGGGCAAACACACTAAACAAAAAGTGTGCATTATATATATATATATATCTAACCTGTTTTATGAAAAGGTAACCCCCCACCCCCCTAACATGAGCTTGGTTAGGTGGTCAGGATTTCACACTAGAATGCTTTCCAAGTGAAAGGTCAATTCCTGTTTTGGCGCCTTGTGCACACCCCTAGCTCCGCCCTACCTTCCCTCCCCCCCACCCCCCCCCCCCCCCCACCCTCCACCCTTGGTGCCAAAATGTCAGCCATCTATATAGCACTAATGGGTCTCTCACCTTAATGATCTTGTCACTTTTTCAGGTGCGCATGCACTGACTGAGTGTTGGGCCTGGGAAAACAAAAACAAAAATCAAAAACAAAACAAAGCCTTAAGCCAAGCTTGGCGCTGAGAGTGGAACGCTTTGCAGAGGCAGTGGGGAAGTGTTGACGTCAGAACTAGGCTTGGCTGAGCTGATTCTATGCCTTTGAAGAGTACAATATTTCGTCAATCAAATGGCATAGCATGCAAATGCTTGGAGACCAACAACCAAACAAGAATACTTAAAAAGCTGCAACCCACATAAAGGAACCAATTATTGTTTTGGCCAGCCATGCATGGCCCAATTGGCTTATTCATGCAAATTTACTGATAGAAAATCATCTATTCTGGGTAAAAAATGAAGAAATCAAACATGGATTTAAAAAAGGGCAGCTCTAGAGGAAACCCCTTCAGCCTTAACTGCACTCGAATGCCTCAAAGTAGGTTTGGAATTCTAAAATCAAACCGAATTCCTGACACCCTAGGCTCTTTCGGGCAAGTCCTGGACCAAGAGTGAAGAGTAAGTTCTGGGGGGGATGGGCATCCCAGCATAGTGACCTTCTTAAAAAACAGGTTAGATATATATATATATATATATATATAACATGAAAATATACTAGATGTAAATGATACCAGAGGTTACGTAATCATGACTAGATTGTGTTGACATGATCCTAAGCCATTCTTAGGATCCATTACGTAGATAGATAGATAAGAAGCTTAATCATTCGCTATTTATTAGACATTCATACGTAGGTATATACGAAATACTTTTCTGCCGCAGTTTGTAAAAATTTGTCTCTACAATTAATTACAATTAAACTACAGGTGTTTACAGCTTGATGCCCGGGTCATGTTTAATTAATGTTAGACACACAGAAGCTGAAAAACTTTGTCTTGCATTGTTTGTGTTCTTCTTCCAGTTGACATGCGCCACTAGGAAATATCGTGCTTCTGCACATGAAGTGTACGCATGTCATTCAATGTGCACATAGCGTAGTCTTATCCTGTGATTAGGATATGTATCTGGTTGTATTACATTGTTTGTTTTCTTCTTGACATGCGGCGCCACTCGGGAATATTGTTCTTCTGTCTACGTGTACGCATTTCACACGCACATCCCGTAGTTTTATCCTGTGATTAGAATATGTATCTGGTTGTATTACATTGTTTGTTTTCTTCTTGACATGCGGCGCCACTCGGGAATATCGTTCTTCTGAGCATGACGTGTGTGCACTTAATGTCGGATCCTGTAGTTATGTCCCGGCTGCATCTTGATTAGGAATGAAGTTGTAATTTATATCTGCACGTGTATCTAGTTTAGGGATTGTAGGGGTGGTTCGTATCGCAAAGTATGTGTCTTTGTTAATTGGTTTACGCCGGTTATATATCCCTTCTTCTGAACATGACGCATGCGCATTTAAAGTACAGTTCCTGCATTAAGACCATTCTCTATGTTGCAAGCCTGAATAAAAGCTACGGACGTATGACCTTATAGCGATAGATATTATTATATGTAGTTAGAGCTGTAAATAAGAACAAAAAGAAAAAGAAAAGGAAAGAGGAAACCAGAATCAAGCCCGTCACGAGACCAATTAGTAAATCTCCGTAACTATACTTTTACGTTATGTCAATACCATTCAACCAGAGTGAAGTTGGTGTCAGGTTTTAGAGTCAGATTTTTGAGTCAGATTTTCGGATCTAGTGTCAGATTTTTTCCGGGGGGCGTCACATCATGTTGAACACAAAGTGCTCTATATTCGTAGAAACGCTTTTATTTACTATTAAACCCACACCATGCTTTACTCACACGAAATTCCTATACATTCGTTGTCTTCGTGGATCGAAACACTCACCTCAAATAAAATAAACAGCGGTTTCAGATTTTTTGAGCTGTTTTATCTACTATCAACGGGCTTCATGCCACAAATACTTCGAGTACCGCTCCCATATATCGGGTTACTGAACCCTTTTATTTCAAAATGTTGACGCACTTTTTCTTAACGAAAAATATCCATGCTTTACGTCGAAGTACCCAAGCCGTAGTTTGGTGTCCAAATAAACTGTCCATGAAGCAGTACACATAAAAGCATTAAGAAATATCACTTGTTGTCAGATTTTTGAGTCAGATTTTTCTGTCACGCCGCGTGAGAGAGTGATCAGCAAAATTATCTTTTCAACCATTATATTTTTCTTGAATTTTGACATCTCCCAACAAGCGTCATTTCCACGGGATCTTCATGAACGCATTCGGAATTCAAAATCTAGTCTCCCGAAGAAATATCACTTGTTGTCAGATTTTTGAGTCAGATTTTTCTGTCACGCCGCTTGAAAGAGTGATCATGTTACAGCGGATTTCACGATTACAAAATTATCTTTTCAACCATTATATTTTTCTTGAATTTTGACATCTCCCAACAAGCGTCATTTCCACGGGATCTTCATGAACGCATTCGGAATTCAAAATCTAGTCTCCCGAAGAAATATCACTTGTTGTCAGATTTTTGAGTCAGATTTTTCTGTCACGCCGCTTGAAAGAGTGATCATGTTACAGCGGATTTCACGATTACAAAATTATCTTTTCAACCATTATATTTTTCTTGAATTTTGACATCTCCCAACAAGCGTCATTTCCACGGGATCTTCATGAACGCATTCGGAAGTCAAAATCTAGTCTCCCGAAGAAATATCACTTGTTGTCAGATTTTTGAGTCAGATCTTTCTGTCACGCCGCTTGAAAGAGTGATCATGTTACAGCGGATTTCACGATTACAAAATTATCTTTTCAACCATTATATTTTTCTTGAATTTTGACATCTCCCAACAAGCGTCATTTCCACGGGATCTTCATGAACGCATTCGGAAGTCAAAATCTAGTCTCCCGAAGAAATATCACTTGTTGTCAGATTTTTGAGTCAGATTTTTCTGTCACGCCGCTTGAAAGAGTGATCATGTTACAGCGGATTTCACGATTACAAAATTATCTTTTCAACCATTATATTTTTCTTGAATTTTGACATCTCCCAACAAGCGTCATTTCCACGGGATCTTCATGAACGCATTCGGAAGTCAAAATCTGACAACAAGTGATATTTCTTCGGGAGACTAGATTTTGACTTCTGAATGCGTTCATGAAGATCCCGTGGAAATGACGCTTGTTGGGAGATGTCAAAATTCAAGAAAAATATAATGGTTGAAAAGATAATTTTGTAATCGTGAAATCCGCTGTAACATGATCACTCTTTCAAGCGGCGTGACAGAAAAATCTGACTCAAAAATCTGACAACAAGTGATATTTCTTCGGGAGACTAGATTTTGAATTCCGAATGCGTTCATGAAGATCCCGTAGAAATGACGCTTGTTGGGAGATGTCAAAATTCAAAAAAAATATAATGGTTGAAAAGATAATTTTGTAATCGTGAAATCCGCTGTAACATGATCACTCTTTCAAGCGGCGTGACAGAAAAATCTGACTCAAAAATCTGACAACAAGTGATATTTCTTCGGGAGACTAGATTTTGACTTCCGAATGCGTTCATGAAGATCCCGTGGAAATGACGCTTGTTGGGAGATGTCAAAATTCAAGAAAAATATAATGGTTGAAAAGATAATTTTGCTGATCACTCTCTCACGCGGCGTGACAGAAAAATCTGACTCAAAAATCTGACAACAAGTGATATTTCTTAATGCTTTTATGTGTACTGCTTCATGGACAGTTTATTTGGACACCAAACTACGGCTTGGGTACTTCGACGTAAAGCATGGATATTTTTCGTTAAGAAAAAGTGCGTCAACATTTTGAAATAAAAGGGTTCAGTAACCCGATATATGGGAGCGGTACTCGAAGTATTTGTGGCATGAAGCCAGTTGATAGTAGATAAAACAGCTCAAAAAATCTGAAACCGCTGTTTATTTTATTTGAGGTGAGTGTTTCGATCCACGAAGACAACGAATGTATAGGAATTTCGTGTGAGTAAAGCATGGTGTGGGTTTAATAGTAAATAAAAGCGTTTCTACGAATATAGAGCACTTTGTGTTCAACATGATGTGACGCCCCCCGGAAAAAATCTGACACTAGATCCGAAAATCTGACTCAAAAATCTGACTCTAAAACCTGACACCAACTTCACTCTGGTTGAATGGTATTGACATAACGTAAAAGTATAGTTACGGAGATTTACTAATTGGTCTCGTGACGGGCTTGATTCTGGTTTCCTCTTTCCTTTTCTTTTTCTTTTTGTTCTTATTTACAGCTCTAACTACATATAATAATATCTATCGCTATAAGGTCATACGTCCGTAGCTTTTATTCAGGCTTGCAACATAGAGAATGGTCTTAATGCAGGAACTGTACTTTAAATGCGCATGCGTCATGTTCAGAAGAAGGGATATATAACCGGCGTAAACCAATTAACAAAGACACATACTTTGCGATACGAACCACCCCTACAATCCCTAAACTAGATACACGTGCAGATATAAATTACAACTTCATTCCTAATCAAGATGCAGCCGGGACATAACTACAGGATCCGACATTAAGTGCACACACGTCATGCTCAGAAGAACGATATTCCCGAGTGGCGCCGCATGTCAAGAAGAAAACAAACAATGTAATACAACCAGATACATATTCTAATCACAGGATAAAACTACGGGATGTGCGTGTGAAATGCGTACACGTAGACAGAAGAACAATATTCCCGAGTGGCGCCGCATGTCAAGAAGAAAACAAACAATGTAATACAACCAGATACATATCCTAATCACAGGATAAGACTACGCTATGTGCACATTGAATGACATGCGTACACTTCATGTGCAGAAGCACGATATTTCCTAGTGGCGCATGTCAACTGGAAGAAGAACACAAACAATGCAAGACAAAGTTTTTCAGCTTCTGTGTGTCTAACATTAATTAAACATGACCCGGGCATCAAACTGTAAACACCTGTAGTTTAATTGTGATTAATTGTAGAGACAAATTTTTACAAACTGCGGCAGAAAAGTATTTCATATATACCTACGTATGAATGTCTAATAAATAGCGAATGATTAAGCTTCTTATCTATCTATCTACGTAATGGATCCTAAGAATGGCTTAAGATCATGTCAACACAATCTAGTCATGATTACGTAACCTCTGGTATCATTTACATCTAGTATATTTTCATGTTTATATATCTAACCTGTTTTTTAAGAAGGTCACTATGCTGGGATGCCCATCCCCCCCAGAACTTACTCTTCACTCTTGGTCCAGGACTTGCCCGAAAGAGCCTAGGGTGTCAGGAATTCGGTTTGATTTTAGAATTCCAAACCTACTTTGAGGCATTCGAGTGCAGTTAAGGCTGAAGGGGTTTCCTCTAGAGCTGCCCTTTTTTAAATCCATGTTTGATTTCTTCATTTTTTACCCAGAATAGATGATTTTCTATCAGTAAATTTGCATGAATAAGCCAATTGGGCCATGCATGGCTGGCCAAAACAATAATTGGTTCCTTTATGTGGGTTGCAGCTTTTTAAGTATTCTTGTTTGGTTGTTGGTCTCCAAGCATTTGCATGCTATGCCATTTGATTGACGAAATATTGTACTCTTCAAAGGCATAGAATCAGATCAGCCAAGCCTAGTTCTGACGTCAACACTTCCCCACTGCCTCTGCAAAGCGTTCCACTCTCAGCGCCAAGCTTGGCTTAAGGCTTTGTTTTGTTTTTGATTTTTGTTTTTGTTTTCCCAGGCCCAACACTCAGTCAGTGCATGCGCACCTGAAAAAGTGACAAGATCATTAAGGTGAGAGACCCATTAGTGCTATATAGATGGCTGACATTTTGGCACCAAGGGTGGAGGGTGGGGGGGTGGGGGGGAGGGAAGGTAGGGCGGAGCTAGGGGTGTGCACAAGGCGCCAAAACAGGAATTGACCTTTCACTTGGAAAGCATTCTAGTGTGAAATCCTGACCACCTAACCAAGCTCATGTTAGGGGGGTGGGGGGTTACCTCTTCATAAAACAGGTTAGATATATATATATATATATATATATATATATATATATATATATAATGCACATTTTTTGTTTAGTGTGTTTGCCCAACCCGCATTCTGTGCGCATGCTCATTAAAAATTAGATTATAATTATCATTCTAATGCATATCATACGCATTAGCAACAATAGATAATATACCATGAGCATGTACGCGCAATGGTTGAACAGCGAAAACAGTCCTGAGCATGCTCATTAGCATGATATGAGCATTGTCATAAATGGACTGTTCCATTCACGCGCACTTCCACAAATAGATCTTGTGAGCATGCGCACTTTCATCAATACCAGTTCATAAAAATGCATAGACTAGCAGACGCACTTACATAAACCAATCATTTTCAAGTTCCAAATTACCGCTGTGTGATTACAGACTTATTTTCTCAGGGTTACCCTCAACGCTAAAGTAAAAAGTGCACAACTTCAACTAAACGCTACGAATTGAGATAATTCCATGCACCTTGACTGGAACACGTGAATATGCTGCACAAAATGGAAACTGGAGTATTGTTTACGGTGCACCTTCCGTAAGCGTGTATAGTAAAAATTTATAACTGAAAAAATTATTGCTTAGACACAAAATAACACTAAATATGCATAAATATTATTACTTGCGATTTGACGTTCTTCCAGTTTCATTAGAGTTTTAGATTTATGTTCACGGCAAACGTGAAACGTCAGTTGACCAGTGAAAAATTATTTTGAATTACTGAAAAGGAATTGCAAAAAAATCCACTGAAGTAGTAGAGCGCATACAGTAAAACCATGAAATAAAATCAAAGTTGATACTGACAAATATTAGCTATTTAGTGACTGATAGTTCGTATCACTCAACCAGAACATTCTTTACACAAAAGACACAAATGGTCTCTTGTGTATTTGTATATGGCGTAGTAAATGTTCGATTCTGGTTGGATGACAGCAACTATTAGTCACTAAATAGCTACTATTTGTCAGTATCAACTTTGTTTTTATTTCATGGTTTTACTGCATGCGCTATAGAACAACGAAAGACGTATGTGGTGAGAAGGTTTGCAAAAGCTAAAGTAAAATACAGGAAAACGATACCACCGTGGTCACGTTTGCTATTTGCGGGAAGAAAATTAAAAACGTCAATCTAAAACTGTCTATTGCTACGACGTGCTCTTACAATATCTTCCATACAGAATTAATCCTCATAGTATCTTCTGTATTCCATTTCATTCCTTCAAGACTACCATCCCTAGATGTGGATCAGTTCAGCGGACACTCCCAGTAGTTAAGATAGCAGTACATCTTGCCCGTACTCGAGAAAAACTTGGATGACTGTCCTTTGCACATGCATCGGTAAAGTCGCTCACCGCTAGGTTTTGTATACGAGTTGAAATTGTACTCTAGAGCAGCATTTGTTGAACATGTAGCACCGACAATTCTTTTACCCTGGAAAAGTCAACGACATTAATTTGTTACTAAAAATAGAATTTAAAAAAAGAACATTTTCTCTTGCTTGTGGTTGGTTGGCACTAAAATGTAGAAAATCATCCTTCTTTTACGAGGGTAGCACTAATAATTGCCAGTGGCTAATTAGCCTGGGGCCCTCATTCTATCGAAATTGATTTTTACCATAACTTGGAAATTTCCCGCTCGCTGATTGGCTTAGAATCATTGTCGATTAGAGGCTAGACCTGCTTGTGCTTACGACATCCATCACGCGCACTGAGCGAGCGGATGAAACGACTTTTTCAAACTATTTACTTGTCTTTTTGTTAAATTTTTTCGATTATTAACAAATCGAAGTCAGCTTTCTATGGGTCTGTACTGTATTCGAATATGAAATGACTTCAAAAATGATCCAATTTTTGCAGTGAGCTGACTTGTCGAGTTTGGATCATTTTTGACGTCATTTCGTGTTACAGTACAGACCCATAGAAAATTGACCTCGATTTGTTAAATCGATTTTAGAAGTTGATCTTTGCCGAGGGAGGAAAACAGGAGAACCTGAAGAAAAACCCTCGAAGCACAGGAGAGAACCAACAAACAACTCTACTCGGATCGAACACGGGTCGCATTGGTGATAGGCGAGCGCTGAATGAGCTAGTTTGTTGTTTGATTGGTTGATGGGATGCCAGTTGAATGGGCGGGTGGGTGAGTGACGTGTCTACAGGGGAGTATAGGTAAATGGGCTGATCGGTTGTTTGTTTGTCCGTAGAATGGTTAGTTTGTTGTGTGTTCATGATGGATTGGTTGTGTGGGTAGATGAGTGTATGGATACTTAGGTGAAAAGTTCAATAGTCTGGTCGTTTAATTAGTCGTACGGTCGATTGGGGTTGTATTAGTCGGCCGTTTGGTTGGCTAGTGAACAGTACTCACACTAGGTTCCATCCATATGAGATCAGTTTCTGCCAGGCTGTTGGCTGTGACCGGTGTACTTGTCGCAATCTTAAACTGACATAAGCTAAAGTTAGCTCCACCACTCGTTACAGGTGCCTGAATTCCTGGGGGTCCCTGTGATCCCTGTGATCCCGGTGGACCTTGCGACCCTGGAGGACCAATTGGCCCTTCTTGCTTACTGACGTTTAAAATCTAGTAAAATAAAAACACACATTAAATTCAGGTATTTATCCCAAACCGTAGAAAATACAGCCAATCAGAATTCAGGAAAGCGGTATTCCATTCTTCCTTTCCATCATGCGCTACGCATTGAATCTACGCATTTGTATTTTCTATATAAGTTTCATGGGATGAAATATAGAAAGGAAGTGTGGGTATACAAAAAATATACAAGTGTCAAGCGGGACATTCCATGGGGTGTCACGAGTATATATAACATTTTATAGGCTGTTTGGAAATACAAATTAAAGCTCAAAACCTTACATGATACTACTTTGGATTTCAGTCAGTTGTCCCCGACCATTTACAATCAATAGAGGCTTTGCACCATCACGTGCCCTCGCCCATAATACAGCTTGGACTACCTGTGATTAGATGGCAGAACAATAAAATCCCTTTGCTCTGGAGAATTGAATTCTTTCTCATGTAAAACAATTGTGTCGTCTTGTTCCTGCCATCTCATAGCTGCCATCACGTGATGATGCAAAGCCTCTATACAGATGATTACCTGGTTAGAGATAAGGTTATTGTAATCGAGCTTGTACCCAATTTTGGCTAAGTTTCAATATTTTTTCTTGCTTATATATATTGTATTCAAATCTGGTTCTAAAAAAAATTGTTGTTGTTGTTGTAGTACGAGGAGAAAAAGAATTAACCCAAGAATCGAATAATTTAGTTAATGATTGAAAGTGGTTTATATAGCGTTCTTTTCTACGTAATACTCAAAGGTGCTGACACGTGTTTGGTATGTATAAGGTGTAATTGACAAGCCACGTCGTCCAATCTTTGCTTGTGTTCAGTTTCCCATGTGTCTTTCTGATCTCAGTATTTCTTATTCAAAATATTTTTCATATGTTTTCGTACCTGATCGGTAAGAGAAGTGTTGATATGCATTATGGTATTGTGCAAAGTCTGGTCCGTTGATCTCATTTCAAATGTCGTTATATTCAGCTACAAAAGAATAAAAATTGATAGGCTATAATATTAAAAAGGATCTTATACAGACAAATGAATTTTCTTATCATATAATTATCTATAAAATACCTATATTTCTCTTTGCAGATACGAACGCGCTCACTCGTGAGAGATCTTTTCAACACTCGAAGATAAATTTCGTATTTTTGCGCGCCCAATATCCTCTATATATCTTATATTTTTCGTTGTTCATATGTTATTACACTAACAGGGTCGGGTCAAACGTCTAACTTCACATGAGCCGAACCTAAATACATAAAATTATACCGCCTTGTTATCTATTGTTTCAATTATGTTCGGCTCAAGTTAAGTTCGACAGTTTGACCTGAACTGTTGTATCTTATTCTTTAAAGCGTCTTCACGTGACGTCACAGCGTCCATGTTGGTGTACCAAAACAATACATTTTCTAGCCTCCGGGAGTGGAACTCTATTTTTATGCAAAAACTGTGCTGAAAATTTCTATTGTTTGGTACACCAATATGGCTGCCTTGTCACGTAAGTACAAACGCTCTATTCGATATCTGATAATGTTTTCAATGCCAGTATACCTTGTTTTTGAGGTTGATGATATCTTTAGTTGCTTGAAGACAGCAATCCTTTGTCGATGTGTTGGTCAAAGCCATCTGATTTAGTTTTACCTGTAGATGTGATAGAGAATTCGAAGCAGCCAGGATTGTTATTTATTGTCTCGGTATTCACTTTCTTCAATTAGCCATTCCGAGGTCGAGGAAAAAGCAGGGCGAATTGCTGTCTCTTTCGTCCCCTAAAACCGCTCCAAAATGCATTGCAATGCTAACTCGACCCAGTTTTTTCCTTAACCTAAGAAAAGTTAATATCCACTGTATTCCTGCATGATTTGACAAGTAAACAGCTAGTAGGTACTTGCTGTCATTCCGCATATTTGAATTATGATAATAAATAGACGTGATGTCACACAGAAATTCCGGTCATAAGCCCCCCCCCCCCCCTCCCTTAGCATATAACCCCACTTTCTCAGTGTGAAAGTGAGACCCTCAATGTTATAAGCTCCCTCTTTTGATGGAGTACCGCCGTGCAGCCCCGTGACAAATGACAAATGGGATATTCCATGGTGTGTCACGAGTAAATATAACATTTTGTAGGCTGTTTGGAAAAAAACTAATTTGACGAATAGTAATGATAAAAAGGTAAATTATACACCGTGAAAAGATAAAAAACTTACTGACGTTTCGGATGCTAGTCCTTCGTCGGAGTAAAAGAGAAAGAGGTGGTAGAAAGGAGTGTTTATATGATAGAATAAGACAAAAGAAACCAACGAGAACAAGGTAGGCAAGGAAACAAAAACAAAGAATCAAAAGACAAAAGAAAGGGTTAGTTGAAAGCAAAGCGTTCATGAATCCCGTTGGGACTAAGAGTGCCCATAGGTGAATAAGCCGCATTTCTTTGGTCTTGTGACAATCATTGTTGCCGTTTACCAAAGAAAGACCGAAAACAATGAAGTCAGAAAGAGAATGGTTGGACGGTATATTGACGGTATATATTCTGAAACTGTTGTATCTTATTCGCGTTTTCACGTGACGTCACAGGGGCCATGTTGGTATTCTAACCTCGGGGAATTGAACTCTATTTTATGAAGAAACAAAACTGTGCAGAAAGTTTCTGTTGTTTGGTACAGCAATATGGCTGCCTAGTCACGTGAGTGCAAACGCTCTATTCGTTATCTGATGACGTTCTGAATACCAGTATATACCTTGTTTTTGAGGTTGATGATATCTGTAGTTGCTTGAAGGCAGCAATCCTTTGTTGATGTGTTGGTCAAAGCCATCTGATTTAGTTCTACCTGTAGATGTGATAGAGAATTCGAAGCAGCCAGGATTGTTATTTATTGTCTCGGTATTCACTTTCTTCTATTAATTATCCCTAAGTCGAGGAAAACACTGGGACGAATTAACTGACATTGCAGTGCATTGTGGGGTTATGTTATAGGACATATTTCCAAGATGGCGTCTATCGTGTTCCCTAAAATGTCCCAAAATGCATTGCAATGCTAACTCGACCCAGTTTTTTCCTTAAACTCGGAATGGCTAATATCCACTGTATTCTGCATGATTTGACAAGTGAACAGGCTAGTTATAGGTACTTGCTGTCATTGCGCATGTTTAAATTATGAGCCATCCTAGATATAATATAACCCCCCTCCCCCCAACCCGGTCATAAGTTCATTAAAAGACCCCTATGAAATTTGTATGATCGAGGCCAGGGCATATGGCCGGGATTCTACGGCAGTAACGTAAATATATTTGTTTTGATAGGAAACGTTTTCACCTGTTGTTTCAGGGCGTGAAACTCTTTTTCCAGTTTGTCATACTTTTGCTGCAATGACTGAGTCTGCAATCAAAAACAAACAAACAAAGGTGAATACATGCACCTGAAACAACCCAATATGTGGACCTTCATTACGCGGCAGTCATGTTAATACCCATGAGAATTACAAACAAAAAAAAAAAAAGTAAAAGTTCTTATTAACTCATCATAAAGCGATTGAATTAACCTGATTCACAGGAAAATTCATCATGAAGCAATAGGATGTTGCGTGAGACAGGTCCAAGTAATACAGGTGACACTGCTAGCCTGCAGCTTAGGTCGTTCATCCAAGAGATGATTAACTATTGTCTGAATTGGTAAAAGTGCATGATATCTTTTGTTTTTCTTCTACTCTTACCTTGAGGGTCTCTTGAATCTTTTCTTCCTGTTAAACGAAAACCACGTTAATCGATTAGTTATTTGTAACGCATGCGCTGTCGTGCCATCAGTGCGTTTGCAACACATGACCCACGCTAAATGATTGTTCATTATGTAGGGGAGGGAGGGGTGGGGTAAATTCTTAAAGTAGAGAAATCCAGTCTCCTGAGGACTTGAACCTATTGTTTTGTCACCCAGATTGAGCTGCATTTCAAAGTGCTCCAAGGGGTCTATAGAAACCTTTTACGTTTAAACTAAATTCAGTTCAGATCGATCGCGATCGACTCAGATCGAATTCTTGGAGCTCGTTCACACTTTAGGTCCATTTTAGATCGATCTAGTTTAGATAGATCCGAAATCGATCCGAGCTCAGTTCTCGAGGGCATTCACAGCTATAAACGACCATAAACGTACAAAAAGAACGCAGGTAGTCTAACCAAAACCGTGTGAGTGCCAACATATCTAGAGGCTTGGAAACTAGTATGGATTACATTAAACTATGGCAGATTTAGTTCCACTCTTTCCTTCCTTCTTTGCTCTCATTACGCTTTTCTTTCGCGTATTTTCCAGCATATTCATACTTGCTTTTAGGTGACAAAACGTCCTTGTCGTTCGAAGTTTTACTTTTTGACATCATTCACTAGAGTAGACTGTGTGTATGCTACTAGTAAGCTGCGATATGATGCAGAATATACACATCTATTGTGTATAAATAGGCATAATAGACACTAGTAGGCACTAGACAGTCAATAGACATCTACTGTGTGTAGCAGATAATTGAAGCAGGTCAAATTTACTATGATCCACGTTCCGTTTAGTTTTACTAAACACATCCCACATGGAAAGGAGTGAGTATGCGCTCAAAGCCATTAGCGTTAACTCTGGGCCGCCTGTGGTTCATTACATCAAGAGTAAACTTTAAAGATAGCATTATGACGTAAGCCTTTATGCTTCCAGACCAGGTCTTTAATTGGCACATAAAGCCATTAACGACACCCGATCATTTCAGCATTGTTTGTGTTGACTCAGGCCTCGTCCACACGTATTTGAATGTTTTTGAAAACGGAATTTTCCCTTTTGCGAATTGGCCTTCATTCTACACTTCAGATCCGGTGAATAGTATACCGGCCACTTACGCAACTTTTCGAAAACGGATACGTGTGGACGGGCGAAGAAGATTCGAAAGGCACTATGTGTACATGAGAATTTCTTCGAAAACGGAATACAAAATCGCGTTTTCGGATAGGTGTGGACAGGACCGGCTTACGTTCAAAGTCGTTAGTTTCTGTTCCAGTACATTCAAGGTCGTTAGTTTCTGTTCCAGTACTGTGATTGTCTTCTTCATGCCATTCAACTTGCTGTCCATACTCTCATTAGCTGTCTGTTTATTGGTCTCTGGTGCAGCACCTGCATGGAATGTATGATGATACGTATTTTAATAATTGAAAAAGATATCGTCTTTGATTTGATTACAATAGCTTCAACCAATTTATGGTTGCGCTGCCCGTAGTTACCAGTTTTGCGCATGCTATGTCCCATAATCTCAACCAATCGACTAGAATATATCTGGGAAGTTAAAACTCTGATTTGTTCGCGGACAATTAATTTCGTTTTGTTTAATATCACTTGAAAATAGAAGAGAATAGAAAAATAGAATACTGCGTAGTTGTTTTTGTGACAAGATTTTCATTTCACTTGAAAAACTGCTGCAATTGTGATTGGTTTGCTACGGTCTGAGTCGGAACCATGAATAATCCCCTTCACACGGTTCCCTGTGCCATCTTGAAAGGTAGCCGGGCCTTTGCATCGAAGCGAGACGAACCGTGAGCTTGCAATGATAGAGACCTTTTTTAACACCTTGGACAATTATTCACATGTCTCTATCATTGCAAGCTCACCGATCGTCTCGCTTCGATGCAAAGGCCCGGCTACCTTTCAAGATGGCGCAGGGAACCGTGAAGAGGACTATTCTCGATAGCTTGTAAACTTGACCTGATATCAGGGTCAGAGAGAATATCCAAGGCTCCATCCAATCAGAAGTGTTGGGTGGTGATATACTAGAGCATGACACTTATTAAAGATTTTATAATTAGTTTAGTGATATGAATTTCGTGACTTCTTCCACTCAACTAATTAAGAGTTCTAAGAATAGATTTCTTAGTAAATCCATAAATCCTTTAATGCTTTACAGTGTAATCTTGCCTGAGTCTTTGTCAAATATGTACACAACCATCAGATACAATCATTCAATAAAAAAGCGATGTTGGAAGTGTTTAGCCCAAGTCAAGGAGAAACGTAATAAAATGGGTGGGGATGGGGGGGGGGGGGGGGGGGGGGGTCGTAGGATTTATGGGAATCACAAGGTTTTGGAGAACTGGAGAACTGGAGGATGGATCAACCATATAACTGATGACAGGTATTATTAAGGGGAGACGGGAGTAGCACAATGGGAGATTAACAACCACTATTGTCGAGTAAGGAACGTACAAAATCTGATGATTTTTCATGGGGGAGATCAGTTAATCCTTATGACGTCGCAAGAAATGTAATGAGACCCACCCTCCCCACTCCTCCCCCGTCGCAGGTCACAAATAATGAAGGCCGGATTAAGACACATATTTCAAAAGACATATAATTCAAAGATGTGGAGCGAATAATTCCGCCTCCCACCACAAAACAAGTCTAAGAAACATGGGCTTGATTGGATGAAAACATGGTGACTTTTGAAACCTCCAAGCATCTATTGATCATCTATTGATCACTAAGTGTTGGATCATTCATCGTTCTAATGATCGCGATTTGAATTCTTGTATACCATTTAATAATCTAAGTCAATTAAAATTGCCCGACATTTTTCATTGACAGATTTTAAAAATCGATTTCATACCGACTTCCGCAAATATTTTCTCCATTGACCTAATGACGAGCTGCAAATACTCCACTTAAGTTATAGTTATTTTGAGTATGTGATCATAGCCAATAATTAAGGGGTTCTACTAAGGTATCAAGTAATCTTATTATCAATTTAATTAGAATCAATTGTGCAGAAGTTATTTATCTTTTGCCTCTAGCTGAAAGGAATCTGCTTGTACATTTAGTGTTTTCTTAAGCGATTTTATACGAACAAATACCTCGACACTAAATATGGAACATTGCAGTGATTCAAACTCGTTATCGGACGAAAACCTGTTGCGAACAAATGCTTGGTGTTGAAATAATAATTGGAGTGTTGGAGTGATTAAATACAAAGGAAATTGAACGAGAAGGCAAGAGAAACGTACTAGTATAGCTATAGTCAACTCCCTTTGAATATAGATTTGTTTCGAGTGAAAGATGATGCTAAGTCATGGATTAAAACTGTGGTACGACATTCAGTAGATTTATTCTTTGTCGGTAGTCAGTTCAAATCTAGAATGTAAACCTTGATATTGTAATTTTTCCGACATTTAGTCAGCGGACTAGAGATCTTCAGCCTATTGAACGGATAAATGAGGTTAGTGGACGGTAATTAAGGATGGTTTTTTGGTTTGTGCAATAGCTTTAAGCTCTGCACTTGCCTTGACCTTCTTCTATCTTATAAAGTCATTATTTGATGATTAAGCAACAGGCTTAGCTCCAAATGAATGTAAAGGATGAAATGGATGTATCAAATAAAAATATCGTCTCGCATACCTTTAATCCTCTCGGCACAGCAGTTTCCTTTAACTTTTCCAAATATTAAAAGCATTGTCAGCAATATCGAACCTATCGATAAAAGGCATACGAAACTGAACATGGCCATGAATTGGCATCTCATGCGCTGGACGTTATTGTTAGAATCCTTTATTAAGCTCCTCCTGGAAGTCCATCCGCCTTGTCGAACACTTCGAGATGTTTTGTTACGTGATTGAAGAGTAGAATCTGCAGGATCATTAGTGCTGTTTGATAGACCGGCTTTCTGTGTCCCTTCTCTTGTATCAGTAGAAATGTCTTGACTATTTACTGTACCTAAAGGCTCGTTCAAGCGATCAAACGCAGGGCTGATGACCAGAGAACGCGGTGCCTCGTACGAAACAAAGTAAGGATCTTTTTCATTAGCGTTTGACGGTAAAACTTTACTGCCAATTGACGTCTTTTTCGTTTTAAAGGCCGCCATCTTTTCCTTCTTCTTTTATATTTTACAAGACCTTGTCATCAACGGCTGTATGCAGATCTTTGGGTACATACAAATCAATCTATCCACACAATTCGCATATGAATATGGTGGGGCCTATCGATCGTGCAGGGCGGTAACTGCTCCTAAAGCCTACCTCGACAAGCTAGAGGCATTTTGTGAACAATCAGGCTTAACAGTTAATATAACAAAGACAAAAGTGATGGTTTTCAATAATACAGGGAAGACAATGAATAACTTCCAATTCTATTTGACAAATTTAAACTAGAAAACGTTAAATCATATAAATATTTCGGATTAAATTTTACAACCTTTGGAAACTTTAAGTTTGCAAAACAAGAATTAAAAAAAGCTGCATTAAAGGCACTATTTCAGATGAAAAAACAAATGGGTGAATTTTTCACATCCAATATCAATTTAACTATAAAACTGTTTGACTCGCTTGTTACGCCAATACTTCTATACGCAAGTGAGATATGGGGTATCGAAACATTAAGCACCAAAGACCAAGAGCCCATGGAACTTGTTCATTTGAAATTTTGCAAAATGCTCCTCAAGGTGACAAAGAATGCTAGTAACCTTGCATGCAGAGCTGAGTTAGGAAGGTTTCCGCTAAAATGCAAAGCATGCAGTAGAAGCTTTAAATTCTGGTATAAAATTATAAAGTCGGAACTACACCCAAAAAAACTTTCAGCCGAAGTCTACCAAGATATTAAAAATGAAGCTAAAAAAGCCTTTTGGAGCATAAAAATTAAAACTACTTTAGAACAACTCGGATTGGAGATAATTTGGATGAAACAAAATGAACTTTCTCCAAGATGGTATGAATATGGAAAAATAATAACGCAAAGAATATATGACATTGAGAGGCAAATTTTATGGAGTAACCTCCACAATGATGAAAGGAAAGACGACAGACATAAAAATAAACTCAGAGTCTTTCGTCAGTTCAAAACGGATTATAACTTTGAAGAATATTTAAGTCAAGTCACCAATATTAAGCACAGAGTGGCGCTTACAAAATTAAGAATTAGCAACCATAAGCTTGAAGTAGAAACGGGGAGGTATAAGAGGCCTTATCTCATTTACGGTGAAAGGATTTGCCCAGTGTGTAAGTCGGGAGTAGAAAACGAAAAACACTTTCTAGTTTGGTGTCCACTATATGACTCTCATAGAAACGACTTAAGAGAGTTCATAGAAAAAAACACAAGCATTAATTTCAACAATATGAGCGCTGACAGTCGTTTTATGTTCTTAATCAATTCAAAATCAGCGTCTCTACAAAGAGCCATATCAGCATACATTCATCAATGTATGCTGATACGTGAAAATGAAATAAGAAAATTACCTAATACATAGTATATATATATACCTATAATATATTTGGAATCAAACACTCATGTACTATTAAGTATAAGGTGCCAAATAAAATTGTATTGTATTGTATTGTATAGCTATTCTTATGTTTTTAGTTGACTGGATTGCACCACATCCTATATTTTACGTCAAAGTTTAATCCTAATAAAAGTTTCTAATTATTCATAAAATATAGTTTTTCTATCTCAAAGCCTTAAAGGCTTAGTTTAGGCTTTTGTTTCATCCTAATTGAGTTCTACGGATATTGTCCTTTGTCTTACTACCGCGATAAGATATTGAATACTAAAGATTTTGAGATTTTATGCCCAACTCTTTTACTACCGTCTAAAGTAAGAATTGCACCACTCACAGGCAATACGGATATCGTCATATCTATTTTAGAATTAGGAATTGCACCATAGTACAAATGGCCTGTCAAGATAAGGCTCCGATCTACAGGTAGCATGAAGTGGATAAAACTACACGAAGATGAACCCACAGCCCGAGCCATTGCCCAGGAGAATAGGGCTAATGAAGCCCTAACCAATGCAATATCGATAGTCCATCCATCCGCTTCATATTAATTCAAAATCGCTCAGGGTGGATGTCAATCTACACTAGAATCTACACTAGATTCTACACTAGAATCTACACTAGATCTACTATCTACACTAGAATCTACACTAGAATCTACACTAGAATCTATACTAGATTCTACACTAGAACCTATACTAGATCTACTATCTACACTAGAATCTACACTAGAATCTACACTAGAATCTACACTAGAATCTACACTAGAATCTATACTAGATCTACTATCTACACTAGGATCTACACTATATATAGTGCTAAGCTATCAGCTATCAAGCTATCGGCTATTGGCATGTACCTGGCCTGAAAGTCCACACCTGGCTGAACTCATTAGTGAATAAGAATTTTGCACTAATTATTTTTTCAACTTGGATGGACGGTTTGTTTCGTAAAACTGAGAAAGAGTAGATCGTGGTCTTGATATCTAGTAGGTTTTTTTGACTCGCAAATTTTGCAGAACACAGTCCTCTATTGTTTCAAGTGACGGGTGTTTCTATTGAACAAATATATACTGACAATCAAAACATAATACTTAGTTGAATAATACCGGAAAAGAGCTGTAACTAATTTTTTTTTTTTTGTATTCACATGCATTGAGCGTTTTATGAATAAAAGTTGTTCCTTGGGCAAGTCATCTAATTGTTTGTTTTTTGATGAGTCAACTTCGTAGAACTCAGTTAGGGTGAAACAAAAGCATAAAGTAAAAAGAGTCTAATCCTTTAAGTAGTAAGACAAAGGACAATATCCGTAGAACTCAATTAGGATGAAACAAAAGCCTAAACTAAGCCTTTAAGGCTTTGAGATAGAAAAACTATATTTTATGAATAATTAGAAACTTTTATTAGGATTAAACTTTGACGTAAAATATAGGATGTGGTGCAATCCAGTCAACTAAAAACATAAGAATAGCTATAACGTCATCTCTGTAAAGACCCTGAGGGGGAGGGGGAGGTACCTCAATGGTACCTCAATGGTACCTCACTCGAGTGATGCAGAACCGCCATTTCATATCTACTAACTCTAAGTAGTGCCAGTGGTATATTCGATCCACTGATTGATTTCATAACTCATCCTTGGTTTCAAGTGACTACTTTCAAATGCATTTTTAACCATGATTAGGATTAAAGTGTCTCTAGATGAGATGCGTGCACTCAGGGCCACACCAATTTAAGGTTATCACGAGGCTCCTAATTTAGTCCCGATTACAAAGAAACTCCACATTTATCATGTTTGCTTGCCCCTGAACTCCTTAAAACAAGCAATGGTACTAGTTCACTTGCCAACGATGCATTGATGCCAACAAGGTGGAGAAAGTGTTCTTATGAACTTGTTTAGCTATTAGTACTGAACACCCAATACTAGAACAGGCGATGCCATCCTTTAAAATAACTGGATAATGTTACTTTTACTTGTGCAGCTAAGCTGATCATCGCAGCGGTTCTCAATGGTCAACAGATTAGCCTGACCTCAACCGAGCCACCTCACAAGACCATTTTTGCACAAGGGTCAAAATTAAAGGAAATCTAAAGAAACTAAGCAGAACTCGTGAATGACACTCTTTGGGGATAACCATCCAAAGATCAACAACAACTGATGCTCGGGAAATCATGTATCACTATTCTGAGCAATTATAAAATATCTATTAAGTTTTAATAGAAAATGATAGTTTCGAGCGATGTTGTACTTTGGAGCAAGATTATTAAAAGCAAACTTCGTCCTCATCTTGGTAAATCCGTTGTTAATTACATTCCTTCACGTTAACTGATTCTAAGAATACCAATTTCCATATTATCAATGTTAATTTATTAATTTAAATGGCGTTTCTTCAGTGAAACTATCTGACTTCAGGGAGCTTCATTGTCGACTTCAATCAGGTCTGTAGTTATACCAAGTTTCCTACATAAGGTTTGATATTCATGGAGCAAAGTTAAGACTAACAAAACAAGACACTTACATTAATGATTTGTTTATTTAGATAATGTAAACAAACACCTAAGGTTTCTCTGTAAAAATGTGGGTCATGAAATATTCAGCTGTTGTTTCATCTACATATATTTATTATTTTCAGAGCTTTCGGATCTTAGATGATCCATCATCAGGGATTATGGTGTTACCGTAGCAAAAAGAAAAAAAGAAAAAAGAAAAAGAACAAAATCGCTTACATGCGAAGCCAGCTCGCATCGTAGGTTTTTTCGGCTCGCTTTATAATCTTCCTCTATAGTTACGCTGGCATTTAATCAATGTAGATAAAATAGAAACTGAAAATTTAATGTGCACATCATTTAGTGTTAAATGGAAGATGTTTTAATGAGTAGATATGAAATGGCGGTTCTGCATCACTCGAGTGAGGTGCCATTGAGGTGCCATTGAGGTACCCCCCCCCCTCCCCCTCAGGGTCTTTACAGAGATGACGTTATAGCTATTCTTATGTTTTTAGTTGACTGGTTGCACCACATCCTATATTTTACGTCAAAGTTTAATCCTAATAAAAGTTTCTAATTATTCATAAAATATAGTTTTTCTATCTCAAAGCCTTAAAGGCTTAGTTTAGGCTTTTGTTTCATTCTAATTGAGTTCTACGGATATTGTCCTTTGTCTTACTACCGCGATAAGATATTGAATACTAAAGATTTTGAGATTTTATGCCCAACTCTTTTTCTTCATATTTTCATTTGTGTTATCAAGTGGATTTTATTTCACAGTTTGATAATCTTTTTCCTTTGAATTTTAGAACCAAGACGTATTAGATATGAAATGACAGTTCTGCATCCGGTGCCACCGGTGCGAACCGGTGCTCTCCTCCATACCCTACTCCGGACCCGTAATAACGGTGACGTCATGGCTATTCTTACTACCCCGTGTTTCTAGCCATGTCTATTCTTAGTTTGCTGGATTGCACCACATCCTATATTTTACGTCAAAGTTTGATCCTAATAAAATGTTCTGATCTAATTATTCATAAAATATAGTTTTTCTGTCACAAAGCCTATTGTTAAAGGATAAGACTCTTTTTACTTTATGCTTTTGTTTCACCCTAATTGAGTTCTACGAAGTTGACTCATCGAAAAACAAACAATTAAATGACTTGCCCAAGGAAAAAGAGCAAACACGTTTTTCAAAAATATTTTCCTTTTTTAATTTATTTATAAAACGCTCAATGCATGTGAATACAAAAAAAGTTTAGTTACAGCTCTTTTCCGGTATTATTCAACTAAGTATTATGTTTTGATTGTCAGTATATATTTGTTCAATAGAAACACCCGTCACTTGAAACAATAGAGGACTGTGTTCTGCAAAATTTGCGAGTCAAAAAAACCTACTAGATATCAAGACCACGATCTACTCTTTCTCAGTTTTACAAAGCAAACCGTCCATCCAAGTTGAAAAAATAATTAGTGCAAAATTCTTATTCACTAATGAGTTCAGCCAGGTGTGGACTTTCAGGCCAGGTACATGCCAATAGCCGATAGCTTGATAGCTGATAGCCTAGCTCTATATATAGTGTAGATCCTAGTGTAGATAGTAGATCTAGTGTAGATTCTAGTGTAGATCCTAGTGTAGATAGTAGATGTAGTATAGGTTCTAGTGTAGATCCTAGTGTAGATAGTAGATCTAGTATAGGTTCTAGTGTAGATTCTAGTGTAGATAGTAGTGTAGATTCTAGTGTAGATTCTAGTGTCTAGTGTAGATAGTAGATCTAGTGTAGATTCTAGTGTAGATTCTAGTGTAGATTCTAGTGTAGATTCTAGTGTAGATTCTAGTGTAGATTCTAGTGTAGATTCTAGTGTAGATTCTAGTGTAGATTCTAGTGTAGATTCTAGTGTAGATTCTAGTGTAGATTCTAGTGTAGATTCTAGTGTAGATTAATGTTATTTATTCGGTTTACACAGAAGTGTGGAAGAACCTAGACTGTTAGAAAATTATTTTGCCTCCTAGATAATTCTTGTGCTTGTTTGATTATGCAAAACCATTAAGTGCAACTGCTTTAATTTGTTGGCTTAGTTCTCTTTACAACATGAATAGCAAAGCTGTTTTCTTAATTCATACAAAAACCATTTCTTTTGTTCAAAGCCACAGGCGTTGATATTGTACATTGAGTTTCTTTAGTTATGATAATAAAAGTTTATAAAAAAATCTCTGCGTTTCTTGAATCTAAGTCAGTTCGGAGGTATAAACTAAGAACATCTACAGAAAGAGAGGAAAAATCATAAAGTTATGTACTATTATACTGTGTATACTATACCGGCCGATCAAAAACCGGTCAGAACCGGTGATCTGAGAAAACAAAACAAAAAGCTCAGCAGATTTTGAGTATGTGCTGTGATCTTACATTTTATGTTTTGATGTATGGTGAATTGAGAGTTCCAGTTTGTTAATGGTAAAGATCATGGTGTGTGTTTCATCTTCGGGAAACAAGTTTCAGATATAAAGAGAGAGAAAGAGAGAGAGAGACAGCTTACATAAACCTATTATAGATATTTTGCCCTGTGATCGTTTAAAGTTAAAAAGTACATATATACTTATTTCAATAAAGTTAGTCACCAAAAAACCTAGAAAGCTGAGATCACTGAGGATCATGGGAAACTTTTAATACCTAACAAGTAAAGCTTTTGATACAATTTGCAGCTTGAGGATGCTCAGAAGAGGTGAGACTGTAACTGGTAAAAGATCTAAAATCCATCAACAGTTATTAAAGCGGTTGAAACATGTAAAATGTAACTACCCATAATCCTTGTTGGTCTTAACCTTGTAGCTTTTCAGGCGACTAACTTTATTGAAATAAGTGTATATGAATCATCTTCGAATCAGAAATGAAATTGAACCAAAATTCTTTCTTAAACCCACTTTTTCATACATGCACTTTGTTCACATTTTGCCACTCGTTTTTCATTCAAATTTTATCGTAGCTCTGTTCTCATTGCGTTTTTTTTTTTTTTTTTTTTTTATATATCTTAGCCGTTTTGACTGTGCTAACACTATGCCATCATTTAATTCTTTCGTTATGCAAATTGATATCTTTAATTCATTCAGCTGGGTATTTTACAAACTAGCTATGATAATATTTACACACCTCTATGTAACCTGAATACGTTTTTCCAAATCATTGATCTTCGAATTTCTCGTGTATTTTTACGGGATCTCATTTCGAATGCTAGAGTTTTTTTAGCGTGATCCTTATTTCCATGATACGACTAACTGTCCTTTGCGAAAAAGTCTTAGTAGTCTTATAGTGGTCTTTTCCTTTTTTCGATACAATATAATTTTGACTAATCATAGGTTTGTGTGTATATGCAGCTTTGTTGTTTTTAACGCGTCGAAAATGAAAATGTTTTGTAAGAAGAAAATAAGCTTTTATCAGGTAAAATATAAAAATAATTACCTTAGCCGCAAAAACCATGTCTAAATCAGGAAAAATGTGAAGTTTCAAGGTACTTAGTTTAAAACTCGCGAAGGTATGATTTTTGAAAATTGTGAATTTTGTAGGAATTAAAGCCTTTTCTGAAGAGATGCCTCCAACGAATGTTTTCATACAAAATTTCGATTTTATTTTTATTTTCATATCTTCATCACGATTTTTGAACTTACTTCCTTCAAACTCCTCAGTCTTACTAATTCCAACTATGTTAATTGTTCTTCTGTCCCGTGAGTTTGGGAATTACTTGACTAAAAAAAATCATTAGCAAAGCTGTGGTTAAAAAAGCCCACGTCATGAGTGAAACGTGTCGGTTCGCCAAGCCTTGAGGTTATTTGCTAGCAAAAACTCATTGAATAAACTTCCTTTTCTTTCTGTAGCGTATGGCTGGTTTAATGATTTATTTTCACCAGCAAATGATCCAAACGAACAAAAAAAACATAAAGAATCCGTAGAAATGAGATTAATATTGCGTTGTTTTTGCTGAAACAAAAGCTTCACTCTTGTTGTAACTGAGCGCTGAATCTTGATATGTATGATACGATGACGAAAAGTAAGGCTAGACATGATATCAAAAACAAATCCTAACTCTTGAGAGAAAACTAAGACACTCTCGAGGACTCCATGCAGAATTATTTCATTTAAAGACTAAATTCGTACTCGACTTCATCGTCGTCTCTCGTCGTGGTATGTTGCCTTGCAGTTTATTTTCAGTTTCATTGCTAATCACCTTTGATTAATAAAAAGGTTTCTATATAAAAGAGAACAATGCTAAATATTCAAAGTACTGTTTTTTATGATGTCTTAATAAATCTTTTGTTATCGTTGCTTCTGAATTTCTTCACAGCTATGATTTGGGTCCGGCCAATCCCACTGGTGTCTGTTCTTATTTCCTTCCTCTGGTACAACCATATAATCATCGCCGTATTTACTATTCAAAACATCTTTCCAGTTGTTTTGGACTGGTAAAGACAGCCCTTCAAATAGCAGTTCTTTCAAAGGGTATGAGCCTGTAGGAACAGATTCAACGACATACATGTCTATCATTAGGCCATCGTGCCATTTGCATCCATGAGCCAAACAATACTTATAACAGCTTTTCGTATCTCGAAGTCTTGGATTCCAAGTCCTAATATACATCCCTATATCCTTGTATTTATGAACCTTGTATGTTTGGGCATTTGGTCTCAAGTTACGATCCGATTCGGTGTTTTGAAAGAAAACGTCTGTTGGCAAATCGACGCTTCCAATTCTAAAGAACTTCTCATATTCGTCTAGTGGAATTTCAATATCGGCATCAGAATCCCACGGAACGAACCCCTTGTGTCTAGCAGCACCAAGAAGAGTGGCAGAAGTAATCCAGTATTTTATACTATGTTTCCTTGCGATATTGTCGAATAATCCAAGCATTCTTGTGATGGCAAGTTGTGCTTGTCTTAGACTGCGTGACCCCAAACGCCTGACATCAACGCAGTTGAAGAAGCCACTGCTGTTACCGCTACACTGTCCTCCGAGATCGGTATACATTGGAGGACACATCTCGCCATTTTTAAACTTCATGGAGCAGAACGTCCTATTTAAATAGTAATTCTCCTGTACAGGCGAAGTTGTGCTGTTGGCTGTTGGCTGTTGGGATTCATTTGGCTGAATCACTGGTTTCGTATCAACACGAGGCGTATCTAGATCAAGCCGCTCCACAAGTAGATTATTCGTTGGAAATACAGGAGTGTACGCATTAAAACTCAGTTTACTCTCTGAAGCTATAAACACGATAAAAAGAACAGCACAAACCAGACAAAGGCTAAGCAGAATTAATACTTTTAGCCTCATTGTTGCCTTTCAAATCCCATGCGAGCTAATACAGTTCGGAATGATTATGTGAAGCGGGATCGAATTCAACTTTCGGTTGCGGGTAAATCATTAACGAGGACGACACTAGAGAAAAACGTTTGCGCATGCGTGCATTTCAGCACGTTTTCTAAGAATTTTGAAGAGTTTGAATGAGAAAATAAACGTTTGTTTTTTCCAAGTATACAAAAAATTCCGCAAGTATACTTTGTCAGACCAAGATACTGTATTAACAAACACAATATGAAAGAATCACCCTTAAGTTTCAAGCACGGACACTAAGTTTTGGCATTTTGTGAAGTACACAATTATATTTACCAGACATGTTTGAAAGTCAAATTTACATATTTTTTGAGTACGGATTCAGAGCATGCACAGTCGTTTTTCACTCGTGTCAACGGGGACAGGAAGCTCATTGGCTACGTTAAGCAGAAGGCAGCATGGTCATAGCGTCGGTCTCGCAATCCGGTGGTGCCGGGTTCGAGTCCCGCTGTGGCCACTAGCCGAGACTGTATTTTTCCTGATTCCTTATTAGTTCAGATTCAGTTTCTCGACCAACTGGTTTGCCTCCTTGCCATTTGGAATTCTTAACACACTTTATGTTTCTTTGATCATTCATTTCAATTTATTAATTGTAGGAGGACCATAGACCTAATGTAAACTACTGGGCTACCAGTAATGTAAACCACTAGGTTACCAGTAATGTATGTCACCCTCGAGGTTGCTAGGGTTCTAAATAAAAATGTTTTTGGTCATGACATCGTGTCAGGTCCTGAATTGATAACACACGCGGGAAGAAGCTCTTCGTTCATTTGCTACCTGAAGCTCTGTTAGCCAATAAACCTTATTTGTACAGCAATTTTCACAGCTGATTATAGGCTGATTTTATTGTGATTTAAGGTATGAGACCTGAGTTGTGGCTGGAAAAAAATCCTCACTTTTTAGTAACTAGTTAGCTTGTTTACGATAATATGAATCCATATTCTCGATTTCTCGGAGTTTAGTTGTTTCGTTTTCTTAGAAAACGGTGCTAAACTTTGTATCGAAGTGTTATGGGATGGACCGCTCTCGGTACGAGCTACGGGATCTTTATTCTATTTCTCTTCAATCTATACTCTATCTCTACTCTTCTTCTGACTAAAACTAATTACATGAGCTCTATTTATAATAACTTCATGACAGGTGTCATCCTACAATCAATATGATATTATCGCTGTGCCTTGATTGGCTAATGGAAATAGTAAATTCCTAAGTGTGATATCTTATTAAGAATAATACGAGTGACAATCATAGAACTAAACATACCTTAAACCAAAGATAATATGTGAATATATGGTAAATGTATAGAAAGGTCTACGAGGAATATATGTATCATAAGATTTAAAAGAATAGTGCTAAAATAACTAAGCAAAGGGGTAAAGAGTGTTTAGGGTGTAACCATAGGTGTACATGCTAATGGGAGGAGCTAAGTAGTTTACTTGTAAATTCAAAGCATACCATCATCTAAACTCGTGCGTGATGGCAGCCTTACTGAAATCTTATATCGATATTTTCAATAACTAATTGATCGTTCTTTATCTTGTTTTCATACGATAAGAAATAATAATTAGAAAAACTGATGTCTAGCTTAGTCTGTAAAAACATTAATTTTCTCTCTCATAACAGAAAGAAGCCATTTTGTTTACTTCGTTTCTAATCCGAGCAAGGGCACTAGGACACCGAATGTGGTTGGATTTCTATAGGTTTTTTTTCCTTTCGATTATTTGAATTAAATCAACCTTATACTTGTTTACTTATCTTGCGTCCGTGTTCCTTCGTTCGCTGTTGTAATGCAGACGTTTTCATTCCAAAGGTCAAACGGTTTGAATAGCCTATGAGCGTTACTTCTTTAACGGCCGTTCCGTACTTGATTCTGTTTGTACTATACCAACAACAACGCGACCGCGTGATGCTCCTTACGTCAGTAATATTCAACCGTCCAGAGTTAATATGGTTAATCAAATTCACCTTAAGTTCCATATAGAGCCCCTGTACTGTAAACCTTGAACTTTATTGTCAATATAACAGCCTAAACTGGAACAAAAAGTGCATTACCGTACAAGAACTACATCCGTATTTACTGAACTGTATTGTACAATTTCATTTTGAGTTGAGTTCTGGAAAATAACAGTGCAATTGTATTGCGAGCTTTGTCTATTTCATTATGCTGTAATAGGAAACTATACTGCAAAGATCAGTGTGTGGTCCGTTGATACGCAAAAACTGACAATATAATCCGTATTATGCTCATTATATATCAATAAACAAATACAGTAAAGTGTCCTTAATGCGGGGTAAACTGTCATTCAGGTCCTAGAAGTGTGCCCTTTGTACTTATTAAAGGGTGTCCTTATAAAGCGGGTTAATTAAACAGAAAATGTATGGAGCTTTCGTTGGGACTTTGAAACTTGTCCTTAATAACGAAGTGTCCTTATTAAGCGGGTGTCCTTAGAGCGGGGTTCCACTGTAGTTTGAAACATAGACTACAGGTTCTCTGATAAATGAGATATAGCATTGTAGAATTCGGATTGTCTCTCTATCATAGGCAGCCGAAGGCTTTATCCGTGTAGCTGCAGTATTTTGATTTATTGAACTCAAACTGAAACTATCAAGTTGAAAGCTAGCGAAATAAGGTGTCGCTACTTATAACGCCCTTAGTTAAAAGTTAGATTCCAGCCAAACCACGTTTGTCGGGAACTGCACGTTAATTAGATGATAAGTGTCGTGGGTCGTGGGTACGAAGTCGTGGGTTCCAATTTTTTTTCCAAATTTAAATTTATCACTATGCTTCCAAAACAAGATTGTGTGGATTTGTTCCTATAAATTCGGTGCAATTGTGGGTTGTGCAAGGTAGTCTGTGTCTATTTGGCCTTTAAATATGGGCAGAAACTAAAGCACGACTTTTAGGGTGCTTTTCAATGCCTTGGTATTACAAAGGACTATTTGACTTTAAATAGAGAATGCGCAGGATTGAAATCAGCGTATATTTCAAGTATTTAGTTCACTAATATGTTGTTCAACGTCACGCAATTCGAACACAAGGTCTTTAATCAAAAAGGTGTTGACAACTCTCAATTTGTTCAAGTAAACACTTGACGCTGTTTTGGACTGCTGCTTGTCAAGAGCTCTTGCCACTTTAACCAAAACAAAAGACCGACCGAAGACGTCCAAACACATCTGTTTAGAAGTATACCCGTCTATGAATGGCCTATCGTCTGTTAGAATATAGTCATACTCGACCAACTTTAGAGCTCTATATAACATAAAGAAACGAATTAGTATTCCCTGTTTGTCATTGGTAGTTAAAAGCAAATATTTTGAGTTTTGGCGTGATAATAGAAAACGAGAGGAGCATCTTATCAGATATTTCCATAAACTTTACACCAACAATCAGAAGCAAAAATAGACTATGTGAAAAGCGATCGAATTAGAAGTGTTTTGAGAATGATTCGAAATTCATAAAAATTTTTGTAGTGTCCACACACCGTGAGCCATGCAGAGTAAAATATTTCAATCTATGGCATAGCTAGGCTCTTTCCAGTCGCACCCAATACGAAAAGATACTAGATCTCTCGTATACATTAGGACATAAAATTAAAATTTGGCTCCAATAAAACTGAATATAAGGTTTGAGACTGGTGATGAAGATGAAGATGGAGACACGTGTTGGAATCTCCTAAACCGGCGATTATTCATCATTCCATGTAGTTGGTGGACATGATTTTTTAAAGAGCTGACTCTATTCGAATTTCTACTTTATTCCTAATAATTTAGGTATGGACCCGCAAAATCAAGAATAAAGCATCGTTTTGATTATACTTACATCAAATCGGTTCTTTTCTAAGTTACTGAATATAACTTCTTTGACCTACTTGGTATTTAAGCCCAACTGATACGCTGCCGCTGCATAAAAGCAGTCCTCATCAACCTTGGAGTCGTAGGTAACGGTAAACCCCGCACTTTCAAGTCGTTTACTCAGGATTTCCATATTAACACAAAGAGAACTACTAAGAAATAGTGAAACAAGCTTTCTCGCAACGAAACACATAGAACGAGGAGAAACGTAATGCCGAACTAAACGCGAATTTGCTGTCCATCGACTCCACACGTTTGCAGCGGCTTGTCGCTCCAGTTTCTAGGTAACATCCGGATAAAGTCCATTGAAGACTCCTCGTTTAAGCGAACAAGGTAGACGACTAGTGGTTTTTGTTTGTTTGTTTGTTTGTTTGTTTTTTCTTCTTCTTCTTTTTTTTTTTTTTTTTTTTTTTTTTTTTTTTTCCTTTTCTTCGCTAAATTTATGTTTAAACAGCAAGGCCAATATACTTAAATGAAATGTAAGAAAGTGCTAAAAGATTTCCCAGGCCACCAATTTTGGTGTATTTTTATAACACTGTCACGCAAATCAGACACAGACTACCTTGCACAACCCACAATTACACCGAATTTATAGGAACAAAGCCACACGATCTTGTTTTGGAAGTATAGTGATAAATTTAAATTTATAAATGATAAATTTGGAAAGAAATTGGAACCCACGACTTCATACCCACGACCCACGACTTCATACCCACGACCCACGACTTCGTACCCACGACCCACGACCCACGACCCACGACCCACGACCCACGACCATTAGGCAAACTCAAGTGTGAGTTAGTGAGTTTGTAATTCTAGTCCAACCCGCCTACTGTGGTTTGGGGTTGGGTTGTGTAATAATCTTCGAAGAGAGTTTTTCGAGAGACTTTTAGCTTGGTGTGTTTGCGATTCCGATCAGTGATTGTAAATGTGAGCCTACAGAAACGTAGCGAATAAAAAGGTGAAGTGAAAATCAGGAGACGTCAAGCAGTGTCTTGTTGGCGTTTTCGACACGTTCAGGGTTTCAGGTAACATTTCTTATTGTTAAGAAATTGTCAGCGGGACACCAAAATCCTAACTGGTATAAAGCTCCTGCAAAACTTATTGTGTCTTGTTGTGTCTATGTGATATATTTTTATTGTTATTATACTTTTCAGGCTCTTTTCTCTAATGCATATTTCTGTTACACTCGTTGATAAGCTAAATAACATACAGTCGATCCCAAAAACGTTGTCCAAGTGAAAAGAGGTTTATAGGACAATAAATGTCACGTGCCTCATTAAATATTCAGTTTTACGCGCGTGGATTTTTAAAATTAGCATACTGTTGCAAAAGTAAATTACAGTATTGAAAACTGAATCTGAAAGATGCCGCGGGCTTTCTCGGATGATTTAAGGTGGAGAATGGTATACCAACATTTGTTTTATGCAAAAACATACCAGGAGATAGCCGCTAATCTGTTTGTAAGTCCTAAAACGGTCAAACGGACGTCTACACTAGTGGAGACATTAATCCTTGGCCCGTCGGTCGACCTCTTTAAACAGGAACACTTTTTCCGCATGAAGAGTATATCGTCATGGAGTGTCTTCTAGAACATCCTGAAATGCAATTGAATGAAATAGCGTCGAAAATATTCAATACAACTTGCTCTGCTTTTAGTGCCCAAACATTATGCAGAACGGTCCACAGGCTTGGATTCACGCGCAAGAAGGTATGGTACGTGCAGATTGGTTTGCTCATTACTCATTACTCAGTCTTGCAGAACGTTCTCTAAGTCTGGTAAGGCTTTCACTAGCTCAGAACGTAGCTCTGAAACGGTCTCTAACACTGGAAAATTGGGTAAACTTCTTACAACGTAGCTAGACTTCTTCTTGGAGTCCAAAACCCGAACTTCTACAGTCGAAAGAACTCGTTTTGAATTACCCGCCGTCGACATTTTCTGCCACGCATGTGATGCAGCACGTTCAGATTCCTATTTCCACACGCGCGTAAAACTGAATATTTAATGAGACACGTGACATTTATTGTCCTATAAACCTCTTTTCACTTGGACAACGTTTTGGGATCGACTGTATACCATATACCGTAAATCCTCTATTTAGCCCCCCCTCTCAAATAAGCCCCCCCCCCCCCTCTCTAATAAGCCCCCCCTCCCCCTTTCACAACTAAGGAATCACGTGTACTGATTAAAGGTGATTTATTTAAGTCTTGGTTGTTCAAAACATTTCTTTTTAGCTTGCTTTATTAATGTTACCATGTTTTAGTTTTGCTATTCACAATAATCATAAATTATACTCGAGAGACTAACACAGGTGAATCAAATAATAAAAATGCCATGTACATCACTACAGATTATGCGAGACGGTCAATAGTAATGCTTCCATTTAATCCTGAGTTACAATCATATTACATGCTGCGTTTCAACTAAATCAATAAGCCCCCCTCTCAATTAAGCCCCCCCCCCCCCCCCCTCTCCAATAAGCCCTCCCTCAAACGTGCCTGAAATAAATAAGCCCCCCGGGGGGCTAAATAGAGGATTTACGGTATATCATTAAAACACTCGAAGAAAGTCTGTCGACAAGTCAGGTTGCTGTTTGTCGAATTTATGGTGTGGTTTCGTGTTTCACTGTCGAAATACGCATGCGTTCAGCCCTTTGCTATGGATGACGTCATTTGTTTGGGACGCGATACCGAATTCGGATGAAGCGAAGCGTGGGCGATATAAAACCGAAGTTTTCCGATAGTTTTTGTGGCTCAATCGACTTGATATCGTGAGTCATGACGTAGTTCGCTGTCAGAAACAATATGGCAGCGAATTCTTTCGTTTGAATCCAAAATTGAAAAAGTATAGCGACTTTAGCGCATTATAAAAGCACCGCTCTCCATCACGCGTTCTTCGGTAAATTCTTTTGTATTTAACATACTATCCTTAAATTTGGAACGAAGCTTAAATAGACCTTTAGTATTAAAAATTCGGCAGCCCGGAGCAAAGACATATTTTGATAAAATTTTACGACCGAAAACCGTGTCATGGTAGTTTTAGCTCGCCAAAAGAATATTTTGCTCCGGGCTGCCTTTTTTTTTTCTTTTTACAATTTATTTTCATAGCTCAAGTTTTATAGTTTTATAAAATTTTCTAGAGAGAGATAATAATAAATTACTGAAAAAGAGCCTTGGGTTGCCTGCGTTTTTTTTGACACCTTAGGTGTGAAATTTCACACTTTTAACATGCAATTTGGAAAGGAAATTTTATGTATATATTTATTGTGAAGTACCTATTTTAGGTGTATTGGATACAGTGTAAATAAAGCGCTTGCTCGTTTATTCATATGATGGAACGATATAGTAGTAGGTACGAAAGGTTGGATTAAATTCATTTAAAATCATGTGGCAGATGCCTCGTGTTATGACTAATATATTAGTCTTATTTGACACGTTTCTGGGCCCAAACAATTATTCTTAATCATGGTGACTTGAATGAATATTTTTTAACCACCCCGTTATCATGTGCGACAGTCTATCAATAGAGGAGTGGTTTACATGGTACCGGACCAATTTTTGAACCGATCAAAATGCCAATTAACAGATCAAAATTCTCGAAAATATCGCGGGAAGTTACGAATACGGTACCGCTGAGCCTTTAACAGTCATACGAAAACGCTCTAATATTCAGTCACGCTCTAGGACTGAAAGCTAAGGTCTGTGGCTTTCCAAAACGCCAATCAACACCTCCCACGTTTCATTTCAAAAGTCTGATTTTGACTATGAGAACGACGACGACATTCTTAAAACCAAATTTCGGTCGCCTTGATAAGTTTAAAATATTAAGCTTAAATAAATCATTAAATGTAGAAGGGAAAAATATTACTAAGTGAAAATATTAGGGAAAAACAGAAATCGAAATCTCAAAATAGAAACTTATTTGCTAAACCTTCTTCAAATAACCATAATTGTTAGTAAGTGAAACCTTTTGTTTTAATGACTTGTCAATAGACAACCTGTCATTGACCAATGGCGAGTCATTCATAATGAACCTGAAGGTCAAGGATGTTTGTTTATTGACATAGCCTTTCACTTGTAATTGGGAAGTACTTTTTGCAGTAAACACCAACTGCAAATCTACTGTACTTTTCCAGTAAAAACAGGTTTTGGTCAAGTAAAAATTAGAATTAGCTCCAGTTCTACAGTTGCAGTTACAGTTCCAGTAAGCCTAAACAAGCATTGTACAAGAAAGTCGAATAAAACCTTAACAGAAGACAGACTTGAGAGGAAATCTTTGTGTCCGATTGGGAAAGTTTCACTCCCCCACTTTCTCTACGTGACATAAACCTAGTAATATTAAGTTGTTTAGATAAATGAGTAGAGGTTTAAAACTATAGAAACTGATTATGCAGAATTGAATAGTGTGTTGAACAGCTTCAAAGCTGCTACTGAAAGGTAGAAATTCACCGAGGAAACCCCTTCGAGGAAGAGTGAACTACGTCTAGTAAATATATCAAGCATGGAAACGAGTGTTTCTTCCAATTTCCAAACACCGAGAATTGAGTTGAAAAAACAAGGCGTGCACATCATACAATGCAACCCTACCTATATCGATGTTTGTCTTTATTGTCATGAAGCGGGCGAAAAGGCGGCCGAGTTTTTTAACTTTGAGCGTCCTCGTACCCATACCCTTCTCACCAAAAAATCGATTTTTCGTTAGAATAGAAAGCTAAGAAAGCTTTGGGTACGAAAATGAACTTCGAGGTGTTTGGATAGAGGATGAAACATTCTTTATTATTATATTATTGTTATTATTATTATTATTATTATTATTGTCATTATTATTATTATTGTTATTATTATTATTATTAATGTTGTTGTTATTGTTGTTATTATTATTATTATTGTTATTATTATTATTATTGTTGTTGTTGTTATTCTTAGTATTGTAATTGTTCTTCTTACTTCATTACTTCTTGTTGTTGTTGCCGATTATTCTTGTTCTATTCTTCTTCATTCTTTTCACCCTAACCTCCTCACTCACATCACCCCCTGATTGTTGTTGTTCATTGTTATTGTTATATTATTAATTCTCTTCATTGTTCATTTGATTCTTTATTGTTATTCTTTTTTCATTATTCATTCTTATTCCTTCTTCTTATTATTATTCTATTCTTGTTCATTAGTAATTGCCAAGCACAGACAGGAGAAGATCATGCCACCACTGTATCCTGGATACGAGCAAAGGCCGTTTCTTTCTCCCTTTTGAGAGCAAGAACTTAGGAACATAAAGGACATAGACTTGGATGTTGAGACTGCAAATGCAGCAATTAGCTAAATACTTAAAATATGTATATATAAATGTTTGCCATTATTTTTATTTTTTTTAACATATATTATTAGGATTAATTTTTACTCAATAGATTTTGAAATTATTGTTATTGTTATTATTATTATTATTATTATTATTAATGTTATTATTATTTTCAAACTATTAATGATTCTTGGATAAATTCAAAGCATGAGTTGCCCACATTTTATGCTAATTAAGATCACATTTCCAAACCTCCTTCACGCTAGTGATGTTATTTGTTTTGTCCTCTTGAATTATTAATGAGTTATAGAAGGGATATACAAGGTTGTCGGACAGATTAATGGTGAACGGCTAAAGAAACTGTGGCTATACATTTTTCTTTTGCAAAAGTTTGATTGAAAACATTGATAACGCTAAGTACGGAACATTCTTTTTTGCCACAAAATGAGGTGGTTTTTTTTTTTTCTTTTTCTTGTGAAGAATATTAAAAACCACTACTGTATATGGTTAATAAATAAAGCACTCTTTGCGAAGATTTTTGAAAAAAAATTCATCTACCTTTTTTGCGTCCCGTTGTTATATAGAGCCGAGGTGTAAGGCAATTGAGACCATTTTATCAAAAGTAGCGAGGAAGAAATACGAAAAAGTCCTCGAAAAATGTGGTTTATCGTTAAAGGGCAACTTACCCCCCAAAATGACCCATTTTTAAGAGAAAGTACATCAAATGAGAAACACAAAAATTCAATTTTTAGAGGGGATAGAGCATCCGTGTTCCTAAAAAAATAATTTCAAAACATCGCATATATCGCTCTGGTGGCCGCCATCTTGCACTTTTATCGCGGGCTCAGAAAAACAGGTAATGACGTCACAACGTCATAAGAGTTCACGGCGTCAAGTTGTTTACGAGCGTTTGGTTGACTTCTTCCCCTGTTTCTGAGACGTTTTACTCAATATTTTACGAACGAAATACGGCCTGGTCATTCAATTAAAGGCATGTCAGAGTCTAATTCTTTTTCCGAAGACTCGGACAGCTCGAGAGACGATTTTGCTCAAGAATTTTTAGAAACGGACGAGTTTGTTTTACGGCCATATCAGTTCGAACCAGAAATAGAAATCTCCTCAGATGAAGAGTTCAGAGAAGGATCTGACAGTGACATTATTGAAGACGATGAACAAGAGAACAATCGACTAACAAATTCAGATTGGTAAGTTTTACTTCTTTCTTATCACGATAAAACTCAACTACGTATCCAATTTTTACAGTCGTGTTTACCACTTTCTTGCACTGTATATTTATGCATTTTAATCTGCCTCACGACCTTTGCAACCAAAAGCAAAACCAACTGTCACAATTAAACATCGCTTGGTTGTCAATAAGTTATATACTGTTTGTTGGTACAAACATTTTTTGAATGTTTTACATATTTTATTATTAAAAACACACTAAACGAAATACCCAGCTGAATAGTGAACCTAGTGTACAAAGCACTAGTGAACACGATCACTAGCCAACCAAGCAAAATTTGCAGTTATACGAGTCCTGGCAGCAAAAAAGTTAAATATGCTGAAGCAAATGTCACCATTCAATTGGATATTTTTCTTTAATATATTCATACTGGGGGAGACTCCCATATATAAGGTAGTGTAGATAGGTAAAGAAAAGACCTCTTTTTTACAGTCAATTCTTACCTAAATGGAAATAATATTTTAATAAAATTTTCATTTGAACATCTAAAAGGTACTGCATACTTATCTGCCCGTTTCATCAGGTCCCCTTGTCATTTTTAAAAATTACATATTTTGTATATAGCATTTATACTTGGGTCTGTCGTGTACCTTTCCATATCTGGGAGCTTTTTTCATTAAGGGATATCTTTTACCAGTATTTTACACGACTGTCCAAAGATAGCCTGCAAAGCAGAGGGGGATTGGGACTTGAGGGAGGGGAAGAAGGACCAAACAGTGGAGGGTCATATGACCTGCAGGTACACAAAGGCTAATTCTAATTTAGATTATCTTGAAAACCTGGACCGGTGTTTCTGAATCAATTCCTGTTTATCCGGTGCAGGCAAACTTGCAATGTTTGCTGGTAGGTCTACTTCTTCAATTTCCTGGAGGTCAACTTCTGAGCCATCACACAATCCCAGCACTTTCTTTTGAAGCTCAGGAAGGAAAGAATAACTTTTCTTTTCCAACACAGGCTTAACTACCCAACGCTTGTGCATTTTTGGGAAACATGGGCGGTATCTTGCCTCTCCCATCCTCGTCCCCGGCTTTTGAATCACAGCTTGGTTCCTTCCTGTGTTGTGGTTGTTGTCAATGGCTGCCAGTTGTGTTCTAGCAACCATACCCTTGTAGGAGAAGTGCTCTCTCTTTGGGCAGTACTTCAGGATCATGGAGTGGTATACTTCAAGCCCACCTGTGTGACAGAAGTCAGTGAGCTTTGCCAAGTCCTTCAGCAGTTTTGGTTGAAGGACCACTTCTTCAAGGGCTACATGAGCTGCAGATCCTGGTTTTAGCCAGCACTTTTTACGAGCTTCTCTCCGGGTTAGTCGAGGATGGTCACATTTTTTGAAGGTCTCTGCATCTCTCCAAGAATGCTTGTTTGTCACATGATGCAAGATAGAGACCCACTTCTCTCTCAACAGCTGCACACTACCATTGCATGTTGCTGCACACCACCACAGATGGTTTGAGACCGACTGGATCCAATGTGAAAGGTCAGCACTTTTTTTCAACTTGGCCTTCTTGTTGAGTTTCTTCACAACAGATTTTGACAAATGCCATACGTCATATTGGTGTTTGATGTGGCTGTAATCTTTTTCCATGGTGCTAGTGATTGAGGTATGTCTGTCAGTAGTTATCCTCTTGATGTTAATATCGTCCTCATCCTCAAGACTACCAAGACTCCTAATGAAACCTTCTTTCTCCATAGCATTTGAAGATGTTGTTTCTGTGACCTGAACCACAGAGAAGGAAACTATCTTCCCTGAGTCATTGTCCATAAATGTGTATGTACCATACTTGGCATTATGGCCAGGGCTGTCACACCGTCCATCCCCATTCAAGTATACAAGAGGCTTACTTGACAGTTCTTGTAAAACGGCTCTTCTTTCTCTTTCCCAGGTATCATTTATTACAGGAAATAGATACCTATTCTCATTTTGGTAAAAAACTTTTTCACTGATAAATCGTAACCCAAGACATGAGGCAAAGTTTTGGATTCTTGTAAAAGTGTTACCAGTGAACAAAATAGATGAGCAGATTAGAAGGTTTCCTACCGGTGCACGATTGATGAGAGGCTGGGAATTCCACAAGCAGTTGTGACCTTTCATACATATGGTTTTAACCGTTACCATGCTTCCTGTGCAGGTAATGTTGGTGTCAGTTACGATGGAACCACAGTTGATACAAAACCTGAACAGTTCACCTAGGCATGCTGCAAATACCAAATACTTTGGCTCTTTGATGTAGGTGTCAAAGTGATACTCAGGTTCAGACTCTTTGTCTGTTGAAGAATTTGTTTCTTGTGATGAGATAATGTATTCATCCTCTTCATCACTTGAAAAAAGATTCACTTCTTCATCTGACAAAGGAAAAGACCCACAGGACTTTGCAGATTTCTGTGGTGATACATCATTCTTGCAAGACTTTTGTGGTGACACACTCATGGGTACAGAGGGAGCAGTATAGCTGTATGGATGGTCATGCAGGATACTGTTCAATTGCTCAAATGTTGCATTTCCTTCTACTTGAATGCAGGCATCAGAAGTCTCAACACTAACATCCACATTTTCTGTTTGGGTTGAGGTGCTTTTTCGTATTGAAAGCTTTTCATCCAGACAGCACTGGACTCCAAAGTCCCTTTTGTTGGAAGGTGTTTCATCGAAGGAAACCTCCATATCAGATTCTTCAACCATTTCATCAAGTGCATGTGTAGTTGGAGTCAGTAGGTTATCCAATGTCTTATGGGGAAAAAGAAGTAAACATAATCATTTATAGAACAAATACAAATAACAATGAATGGCAGTTACTGGGGTTCTCACTGATTCCGATAGTTGAGACGACACTCAAGCTTTAATTGTTTATAGGACTTTCATTGACTCCATATGAAAGAGCGTATAACTTATTCATCCGCAATTCATCATAACTAAACCCGCAGCGGTAAACTTAGTATTAAGAATTTAATGCATTGGTTTGGTCTGAGCACAGTCACAGACCAGTCACGAAATAGCTCTAATATATATATAAGACTTACATATTACACTGACAATCTAGCAGTGCACGTGCGAACACAAACTACAAATCACCTACCTCTTTTTGTCGTTGTCGTCTTATACGGTTTTCTGTCGTAGCTCTTCTTTTACTAGGGATGGTTGAAAAGTTAAAAATACTTGGAATTGCATCAGCCTTTAACCTCCTTTTTCTTTTTTCGCCTGTTAGTTGCTCCATAAGGTCGAATTCGAAGCAACCATCCTCGAAGTGCTCGCTACATACATAGCAATTCTTCAATGGCGGCAGATTTGCTCGTCTTAGACGAGAAATCCAAGCTTTCTGAATTTGTAAATCTTTAGGAATCTTGTGATAGCTAACATCTTTTGTTTTTGTCGAATAGTTAGTGCATTCAGGCACGCAACAATTAACCATTTTGTCGAAAAAGCCACTTCAAACTCTCATGCTTACAGAAAAACTCTACATATCCAAACACACGTTGACGTTGTGACGTCACACCTGAATGCGGTAATTTATCGCGGGCTCAAAGATGGCGGCCACCAGAGCGATATATGCGATGTTTTGAAATTATTTTTTTAGGAACACGGATGCTCTATCCCCTCTAAAAATTAAATTTTTGTGTTTCTCAATTGATGTACTTTCTCTTAAAAATGGGTCATTTTGGGGGGTAAGTTGCCCTTTAACCACATACAATTACTGCCTTGGGCTCCCTGTGAACTAAGTCAGCCGGAATATTCAAAAATAACTGCATGACACTTAATTTCTCTTATTTGGAGCCACGAGTGTGAATTAAATTAGGAAAATTGTCATTAGTCGCAGCGTTAGGAAATATTTAACAACGATACAATTATATAACCCACGCGGATTGCATTTGCTATGATCGGTTTTCCATTTCAGAACCTCATTTATCTGAGTATTATTCTAACAAAGTCAAGTCATGTTTCAAAATGTTTGAAATTCTCAACTTTCCCCATACATAATACTTTGCGTAACCAGAGAAAAAAAACTGCACTTATTCTGCTTAAGGCTGATGAGAAAATGTTGAAAATACTTCGTTTGATAACCAAATATAAAATATCTAAAACACTCAAAGACGCAGGGCCAAATATAATCTTTTCTCTTTTTTAAAATATCTTTCTATTTCTATTTCTTTTTTTTTTTTTTTTTAATTATCACTTCCTTCATTAAAAATTCACTAACAAGCCAAACACGAGAAAGCGTGTCAGGTTGGGAGTTGTCAGCATTCAGCTGCAGGAATCTGATAGACTTGTCTCATTAATCTTTCAGTATGGACCACAAGATATCAGACCAGTACATAATGATATTCTAATCGCTAAACTGCGCCCCGGACAGGTGAGGGACATTTCCTTATTACTAGTCAATGTAACTTAACACCTGCTGTCGGTTTCCCTGTGGTTTTAGACAAAGAAAACCAATCATCTCAAAAGGGATTGATTTTGTGCAGCAGTAAAATAAACGTTCATTCTTATTTCTTTTGAAGCTATAAATCTGAGCTTTCCAATATCACCAGCTATCACCTTTATCCTATCTAAAACAAATGTTGGTTTTATAGGAACTTGATATCAGGATGCATGCCGTGAAGGGGATTGGTAGAGATCATGCCAAGTTCTCTCCTGTCGGTGAGTGTTCCTCATCCCCACTCTACCCCCTGTGCTCCACCCTTTTCCCTTAGTGAACTTCTTCTCGTCTTATAATTTAAGGAGGCTAAGAGGGAATTCGTAAAAGTCAATAAAATTTGTTTGGAATAGTTCCCTCTTACAGAATTTTTTCTTTTTTTGTCAAAAAGAAGATTACGATACAAAGTTGAAATATTCCCGTTTTTAAAAAAATTCACCATTTGGTTTCTGAGTTATGATTTTTTAAATAAACATTTTTGATGGCATAGCAAGGGTTCTGATGTTGTCATAGCAACGTCTTACGTCATTTTTTCATGTTCATTGCGATGTTTGGTTTATGGTCTTTGGCTTTCCGGGTTTACTTGCTGTCAAATTATAGCCATAATGTTTTTTTTAGTTCATAATGTGAAGGCACAAAACACTTTCCAGCCTCCTTAAGTAAAAAACAGACTTTACAACCGACTCCCCGAAGAGAATCTTCTCTTCAATGAGTTTCGCTCAACACTCACTACCACTACACATACAACACTCAACTCATACATGTTAATTTTTAATTTTTTACGGTGGGAGGAATACTAGAGAATGAGAATCCGAAGAAAAATCTTTGTGATGAGGGAGAACAACATATCAAACAAACTCACCTTACACTACGGTCGGTTCAGTCAAGTCAGTTGAGTTGAGTTGAGTCACAACCAATAGTCCCTTTCACAGTTCCCTGTGCCATTTTGAAAGGTAGCCGTGCCTTTGCATCGAAGCGAGACGAACGGTGAGCTTGCAATGATAGAGACCTTTTTAAACACCTTGACAATTATTCACATGTCTCTATCATTGCAAGCCCACCATTCGTCTAGCTTCGATGCAAATGCACGGCTACCTTTCAAGATGGCGCAGGGAACTATGAAGGGGACTATTACAACCTAACCCTCCCTTCCAGTTTCCTCTTCTTTTGCCCCAGTCCCCTCCTGCTTGTGATACCTGATACTGATCCTACGTCTTGTTTTCACAGCTACAGCGTCGTACAGACTTCTTCCAGAAATAGTGATCACAAAACCTTGTGAAGATGAGCTCGCAGACAAACTCGCTTCTTGCTTCTCGAAAGGCGTTATCAAGATAGCAAATGAGAATGGTAAAAGAGTGTTACTATGCTATATAGAAGGGTTTGACTGCACCCATGCTGCCATGTCGTGGGGCAGGAACAACACAATGTTTTTGCTTTCAAGAGATTCTAGTCCCAGAAACAAATCGTTTATTGTTTTACTCACGAGGCCTCATGTCTGCCATAAAAGCCTTCTATTGCTTACTTTCAATCACGTGACAACAAATATGCAACTAGCGACTGTTATGTCAAAACATATCAAAATACTATCACAAATGAAGATAACATCCAAGCTTACGAATTTTAAAATCCCCCCACGCACACATTACGTAGTTTACTGTTGTTGTTATTCGTTGCTAGTTGCGTGCGAATGCTTGGCTAATAACATTTGTAAATATACCTCGAAGAAAAATAATTCTTTAAATTAAGTCTTGTCAAATAATATAATCAGGGTTCGTGCTACTCCTTAAACTCCTTGAAAACTCCTTGAATTTAATTCACGTTTTCAAGGGCACTTGAAAAGCTCTTGAATTTTATGATTTTAGCGAAACTCCTTGAAAACTCCTTGAATTTTTGCTTTGATCATTACTTGCATTGTTCTGTAATAGATCTAGTCAGAAAGATTGGAAAATCTGAAAGTCGGCCATGTGCAACCACCGTGTAAAACCTTGGCATAGTTAGCTGAACATACTCCTTGAAAATTCATTTTTGGGCCCTTGTATACTCCTTGAATAGTCCTTGAATTTTAAGTGGTTACCTCAGCACCAACACTGATAGAGTGAATTCACTAAACCCGTGAAGTAGATATTAGACTAATACACCTTAGTAGCCCTCAATTCCATTGTTTCCTTTGTGTCTATTTGAATATTACATGTTGACTAGTATTTTTTATTTCAAGAATTAAATGCCTTCACTCTAATGGTAATGACTATCTACTGCTGTCTTACAGGAGTAAAAAGTGCGTACGTTGCTGATGCCAGACGGGATACATGTAGTAGAGAAGTGCTGAGACATGACGATCTGAGAGACCGAGTACGACTGTCCCGTATTCGGGATCACTTTATTTGTAAGTATAAAGATGGTAGAATTTAGCCATTCCTTGGTTTCTCAGAAAATTGTTAACGAGTAAACTAACGCGTGATAATCAAGTGGGATGTTTTAGCGAAAAGCTTAGCAAGCGTTTTTGAAAAACAGACCGAAAACCAAAATAAATCTGACTTGATACAAAGACTAAAACAAGTGTAACAGGGGAAAAAAGCAACTGCAAAAAAGGCTTCTTCTAAAACAGCAGGTTTTCGGGCACTGTGATTTAATGTTGCTGGCTAAAAATTCCCGACGAATAAACCGTTGCTTGCCATTCGTTTTCCCTCAAATAGACCTCTTCGGCTCTGACGTAATATTTTCCCATTTCAGACCACATGTCATTCCCTAGAGTATCATTTCTTTGTTTAAGGTTTGCTCTCGGTTGCACATGAGAAAACACATGAATATGGATACAGCCGTCAAACAAAGAATCTTATTCTCAAGGGAATGACACGTGGTCTGAAATGGGAAAACATTTCCCCAAGCCGAAGAGGTCTATTGACTTTGCTCAGGCGGTAGCTCAGTAGAACAAGAGATTTTCCCACGCGTAGTCTTGCATTCAAGTGCTTGAGAATTAATTTATGCGGGTGAAACAAAGGTTTTTATTGTCATGAGAATGCACTTGTCTGCCGCGTGAATAAGGCCCATGATATGAGGGGAGGGGGGATCGTCAGACTAACCAGTTGGCACTGTCTAACTCACTAGGAGATGCACGCTAGACCAGTATTTGTATGAATGTAAAAAGCTTGCGGCATGATCACGGTCGTGACACGGCAAAGCATACGCCAGCCCAATCACATAGCACGAGAATTTACCCCCCATCCAATCAAATACCCGGAACACGGCGCGAACACGGTCACGCCAAGGTCACGGCACTGCCATACCAATCACATTGTGCAAGATAACAATAGACCGTATTCGAATTCCAAGTTACCGCTGTGTTTCTTGATTACAGACTCATTTGCACAGGGTTAGCCTCGTATCATTGTCTAAATATTTAGATCTTATTAACCGAGCGGGAGGTCTGTACGGGATAATCTTGATCGAGGTCGGAATGTACAGACCGAGCGCAGAGAGGTCTGTACACGAACAAGGTCAAGATTATCCCGTACAGACCGACCAAGCTCGGTTGATAAGAGTTTTATTATATGACCACTTTTCATTGAAAAGAACAAAATGTTTTCGCCGTAAGATTAATATGCGATCGGACCGGTTAATACCGGAGAATCTAGACCAGTCCGCGATGCGATCTATCCAATCAGATAGCTCGATTTGCTAGTGTCCAGGCTCTAAGATTCACGGTCATATAATAATCACAAACACCAACGGTAAAGTAAAGAATGCACAACTTCAACAATACAAACACTTTGAAGCTCGACGGACCTTGACTGCAACACGTGAATATTCTGCACAAACTCGAGGCTAACCCTGTACAAATGAGCCTGTAATCAAGAAACACAGCGGTAATTTGGAATTCGAAACGGGTCTATTCCGCTATTAGAATCCTAGAAAAAATCGCAACAAGGCACGCAAACGGCACTGTCTTTTTCACAGTCATCTCTGATGGGCGCGGAGGGTCAAGAGTCGAACGAAGTCTCTGGGGGTTGGAAGAACACGTATCATTAGTTTTACTAACCGTTATCATTCTCATTTTGCAGTTTCAATAGAGTCGACAGGAGCATTGCGCCCCGATATTCTGATGTGCGAAGCCATCAAATGTTTAAAGGAAAAATGTCGTTTGTTCCTGGACGAGCTGGATTCCAACATAGACAGCTAGCACTACACTAAACATGTTTGGTAACAGCATACAGACATATAGTATGTAATATATTATTGTATCAAATAAAATAGAACTTTGAACAATATATACACAGTATTTTTCGATTGCACGTTGCGTCATTGCGGTTATGTTGGTGGATACCAACAAGCACCAAGATGACCGCCATTTTTTTGTCTTTTGATTCTTTTGAAAATGCTTGCAGCTCAACAATAGATGCACGAATGCAGATGTAAAAGATATGGTAAATTTTGTACTCTTCCCTAGTCTGATTATCAAAACCTCAATAGACCTTATTCGTGGTGTGACAATGTTTTTCCAATTCAGCGTGACAAACCTCTGGGGGAATGAAGAGCTATTGTTTTGAAACTCGTCGGGATATCATCGTTATTCCTTTCGTATCCTTTGGGATATTCATGAATTTTTCGAAGAGTAAAAACAAAGAAAATGAATCCCCTGGAGGTTCGTCACGCTTGATTCCTTTTATTCCTTGTACGTTGTATAAACGATAAGCACGTTGGCGGATCCAGGTGGTAGTCACAGGGTTCTCATGAACCCCACCCCCTCCCCTCGAAAGAATTCTTGCCTATTAATAATGCCCAATTTGACTAAAATGTTTCTCAATGTTCAATTTTTTAAATAATGTGAACCCCCGATCCACTCGAAATCTTGCATCTGCCCCTGAAGCAACTATAAATAGTTAGTCTGTCTTAGGAAGATCCTATCATATGTTAGGCTCCTTTACAGACGTTCCTTGTGTCGTTCCCTAATGTCTTTAAAGGAGGCTAACTCAACTGAAAAATCATTATCGGGTTCAAAATCATATAAAACCTACAAGCTGAGACCGAAATGGTACATGGGAAGTAAGTTAATCAGATGTATCTAGTGATACAACTCGTAGAATATTCATTGATTGTTACACTGATATAAAGCAAGTAGGCTTTTAGCACGTTTCATATGGACTGTATCTTCAATGAATACATTGGAGGATAATGATGTCATTTCCCAGCATAACTTTTGGTCTCAGCTTCTATGTTCTACGGTTTTGAACCCGATAATGAGTTTGCAATTGCTGGTCTTCAATCATTCCCAGGGGCTTGAAATAACAAAAGACACGGTGGTAAAGTTGGATGCTACAACAAAAGAGACTAGCGTCGAATCTTTTTAAATTCATCCAAAATGGCGGCTGTGAAAACCATTAATTGAAAATCATTAATTATTTTCACGAATGCTTAGCCGTTGTTCGCTTGCTTCAATTCCTCACAGCTGTGGAAAGGATCAGAATTATCCTCAGGTATCCTCTCATCATATTCTCCCAGCTCCTTGTTGTAATCCCCGTACTTGTATTGCAGTATTTTTCTCCAGTTACCCGGCACGGGGAAACGAAATCCTTCAAACAACATTTCTTTCAGTGGGAAAACTCTGCTCAAGTGATATGGATGCATGGTGTCTTCTGCGATGAATATGTCAATCATTAGCCCATCGGCCCATCCACAGCCATATGCCAGACAAAACTTTGTACGACTCTTCGTGTCTCTTAGCCTTGGGTTCCATAGTCGTCGATAAAGCCCAACCACTGGGTGTCTCAAAAGGCGATTTTCCGTCTCATTCTGTGATTTTAAATAAGGATCTGTCTCCGAGCTCTGAAAAAATATTCCTTCTGGGAAATCATTTTTGCAGCATTTGAAGAGTTTGATGTACTCATCCAGTGTCATCTCAATGTCAGCATCTTCGTCCCATGGTATGAAGCCTCGATGCCGTGCAGCACCTAACAAAGTCCCGGATGTAATCCAATATTTGATGTCATGTTTCCTAGCAACCAGGTCAAATATCTTTAGAAGTCTCGTGAGGACGAGCTGAGTGCTTCGTAGTTTATTATATCCTTTTCTACGAATATCAGGGCAGTCAAATCCTCCCGGTACTTTCTTGTCTATCTTGCAGTATCCGCCGAGATCCGTGTACAGAGTCGGACACATTTGGCCGTACTCGAATGTAATGTTGCACAATTTTTTATTCTGTTGTTTGTTTTCTATTTTAAAGTCCTGTTGTAAATCATTGATAGGTTTTACTGGTTTAACTTTCCTCGTATTTACTTCTCCGTATTGTATATGTATCCGGCTTTTGTCATGGGTTTCCCCGCTATAATTCGTTACATCACCTCTCTCCCTACCTGGGGGATTCTTACCGTCAGTTCCCCCGTTAGGTTGATTTTTCTGGTATTTTCGCCCCTCCCTTCCTCTACGTGGGGAACGTTTCTTCTCGTTACTATGTCTATTAGATTGTTTTCTCCCTCTATTAACTCTGTTAGGCTTGGTTTTTCGGAATTCATCATTTCTGTTTCGATGGGTTCGTTTTTCAGCTACATTCTTTCCTCCAGTATATTTTGCTTTCAGTTTCTTTGCCTGGTTATTTATAGAGTCCAATTTAACTGGAACCGCCTTTTTTCGAACATCAAGATTACTACTATCCATTTCAAAATGAGCACCTTTCCTTAATACTGGTCTCCACTTCATTCCATGTTTATCACCAACATATCCCCGGCCATTTTCCCCAGAAGACATTCCTAACGATTCTTCTTGGCCTGATGTGTCCTGTTGAATACCAGGGCTTCGCTCTTTTTTAGTGCGGTTCTGTCCTCCAAATTGCTGATACACATAAAAACTACTATTGCCAATAAGTAGGAAAATGAATATCGTTTTCTTTGAACGAGGTAGCATTCTTGCCATTGTTTTTTCAAGTGTCGTTCACAGCTGAAATTCAAAGGATATCCAAACATGAACGATTTATCAGCGAGTATTATTGGGTGGTAATACTGTCTACTTCGACGATACGACGGCCAACTTTAAATTTTGGATCGCAATACATTATGGAGCGTCCAGGGAGAATAAATATAGGATTTTGTGATCGAGTAGAGAGTTAGTTCGATTTAAAAGCCGCGCCCAATACACATTCGGCGCCCTTTAACGGTAGGACGCCAGGCAGGGAGCTTTCAATGGTACATTTATAGCAAGATCTTAGTTACGGACGATGTGCTACCAAGAATTAAAACTAATTCGTTGCACACGTATTATCCATAATTTAAAAAATAAAGATGAACCCCTTCCAATGTTTCTGTGTGCTTTTAAAAAACTTGGTGGGTAGTTTTGGTTTGGCACACCTAGCCACGCTTATGCTCTTTGCTGGCGTTACAAGACTTTGTACACAGAGCTCAGCAAAGTGTAAGCGGTGCAGCCAGCCGTAACAGTACGCAACAAGGAATAACACGGAAGTCAAGCGTGAATAATCAACAAGCAGCCCTGAGAGAAAATAGTTGTGAGCGTCCTTATTTTCATTTTACTGCCTTAAAACCCTTCAATGCATATGAAATTAAAGGAAAGTATTTGTAAAAGATACATCTTTTAGTGACTTCATTTAGAAAAAATCGTTCGACGATTTTTTGAATGCCACTTTCATCGATATTTTCCATCGCTTTTGACAGCGAATGGGGCCATTTAGCTTCATATCAAAAAATCCATAACGTTAGAAAGAGAGTCACAATTTGATTCATACTCAATAAGGACAGTGTCTATATCCGTACCTATATTCTAGCTACTAAAAATATTGAATCCACTAAATGAAAGTCACGATTTTGAGGGTATAAAGTTGACACGTTGGAAATAATAGTAAAAATCCATGAAAATATTCCTCGCGTAATATTTGGAGAACGCTCTCATACATTTTTTTCATATTGCAAAATGTTGGGTGCCTTGATGAATGCTATCGACTGGTGCAAGTCGCTTTGAAATTTTAGGTGTAGTTTTCGAGAAGATAAGCGGTAAACGATTTCTATGATGTCATCATTACGTCATAACGAAAAGGCCGCTTTAAACTAATTTATCATTTTTGAAACCTTTAATCCTTTCCTGACATTGTGTGAAAAGCGCTTGCAGATCGAGCTATTCAAGACGAAGTTGTAGCCGTTTCAATGCGGCTAGGTGTGCCAGACCAAAACTACCCACAGCCTCCTTTTAATTGACCACTCATCTTGAGTACATTTTGAGTGAGCACCCCTTTTCTCTGCAAGTTATAGTCCCACTCATTTTTATCAGCCCTAGCTATTAACAGACTGCTGCATTATGGTGTTTTTAGATCCGACTCATCTGCTCATCGCCATGTGACTCATGCAGTATGAGTAATCCATGTCGCGCCACGTTTTAATTCAACGGTCACGTGTCTGTACTGGACTGCAAAATTTTTGTTTTTATATTAAATTGGTGATTCTTTTTAACTACTTATAAAGAACTGAATGAAAACATGTGTATCCAGTGTGTTACGAAATGTAGTTTTATTACGATCTCTCGAAACAGGTCGTAGAAAGTTTGTTTGCTCTCCAGTAAATTTCACCCATGGGAATCAAGATGTTCATTCATTTGCTCTCAGTAAATTAATAAGCACGTGATTACTGAGCTGCAAAGGGCCTATTATAATAACACTCTTGATCCGATTAAATGATTTCTCTTTCCTTAGTGATATCTCATTTGATGCCTTTGCTTTTTGAGTTCTTCTCTATCTATATATACTCAGTTTGCAAATGTTTGTTGGAAAATAAGATGAAAATAATCGCTTCAACATCATAAAAGAATTCTACTGAATTTTAAAATTTTTTGAATTTTAATTAAAACTGAGTTAAACTTTCAGCCAGCCAATTTAGCTTGTCTTCAGTTTCTTATTCTTGTCGTTCTATTTCCATAATCTTTGCCGAATTTAGAATTGCTAGTTCTAGAATCGTTGCATTGAACTGAGCTTAAAAGAGTCGTGAGTTTCAGTATATATCATCATTACTGCAGCTGTGTTGCTACTCAAATATCGAAAGGTATACACAACGACTATATGTTACCAGATTATAGTTAAACTGAGTTACACTTACCTTATCTAAATGAATTACAAGCGAACCAGAAGCTCGAAAATGATCTTAGGGCTTCAGGGATGCAAATATTAATTAATGTATTGATCTAAGACTGTTTTTGCTGGGGACTGAGTGTGTGGTCGAGTATAAATCGTTTATGTTATTATGCAAAGCCATACCACTTACATGAAGAGCTTGAATATATTTACATCGCAAATCCCAAGGGTGTGATGTCTTGCTTTATGGCGTTCTTTTATCGACACTTCTTTTCTTTTGCTAAACAAACACCTATGCCGCTTATTTGTTGAAATCAGATACCAGATGTCTTATTTAGCAGGGTTCAGCGTTTGACTACTCAGACTACTGCTTTGAATAAAACCGCCTACGGTGTGCACTTTTTACTCAGCGATTTCAAACAGGTTTTGTTGCATACTAAGCGCGAAATGCATTATTTGCGATGTGAATTTAATCAGGTCATATCAAAATAAAATATTTTCCAAAAGTGTTTGCTTGTTTTGGTCAGCATATTTTTCACCTTCTGTGTTTACATTATTTATACATGAATATAGCACATATGGTAAGCAACATGAAACAAAACCTTCACTAATCCCCCCCCTGTGCTCCCTTTTTTGAAATGAAATAACTACCCCCCCCCTCCCCATACATCGCCACCAACGCCTCTCGGCAACAGAACATAGAAAGAAAAGGGCATGTGATATATTTAGTTCCTTAGGAGGAAATCCTTCGGCAAAAGAATACAGCCCTGGCCGAGATATATGGCATCCGACATCTTGACAATATTGATGAGGACACTAGTAATATTTACATCTCAAACTGACAAATCCTGCCCCTAAGGGATCTTCTTTCTTTGAAATTTTTTGTTGGGGAAGCCAAGGAGCTTCTGTTTTTACCCTTAACATAGCACTAAATATCGTGAACATAAAGCTAGGAGAATTATTACAAAGCAAAACAAAAAAGACATGACATAGTCAGTTGTCTTATATACAGTCAAGTTGTCTCCGTGTTGACTTAATCAGTGGGTCATATACCCCCATCAGTCATACAGCTTCATTCTTTACTATAAACGGTTGTAACTTGTAGGGACAAACATAATAAATTGAATAATCTAAAATCTGTCTTCTTTTGTGTACTCAAATAATGATCTTTTCTAAAAAAGGCTTTTTATGCAATTTCAGAATATTTGCTTTATAGCATAGGCTTGAAATTTTAGACTTTTTAGTTGATGACCGCTCCGCCGTTCTGAAATAGCTCTGCTTTTGATTTTACAACCCACTGCAAGCCGTCAAAATATTCCCCACTATTTACTTCACGTACTACTTACTACCAATATAAAACTTACTTGCTGATTAGGTTCATTTTGTATCCATAACAACGTTCATACAAGCGAAACATGTATTAGTACGATACATTCAGAGGCTTCTTTTTCATCAAATATCTAATACCGGCCTGAAATTACAAAAATAAATAAATAAATAAATAAATAATGGTTGCTAATAACTGCATCGTATAATACGTATTTGGTAATCATGGCAACGATCGATCATATCTGATTACTTTGTCCAATCTGCAGCGATTCAGACTATCGAAACCAGTTCTCCTCAGCTATAAAGACAAACGCACGCGGTTTTTCCATTTTCGTACTTAGACCCTATTAATTATGAACGCGGAAACGGAAAGTGCATGCGGAAAGTGCGGAAACATATATTGAAACATCCGCGTCATTCGTATGGATGAAACTCCTGCTTTTGATAAGTTGACTTTGCATTGGACTACCTATAATAGATTGGTTAAGAACTGAAAGGGTCAAAAGGTCGCTAATGATACAGCAGAATGAAAAGCCGTTTTAATACTGATATGAAACTCACAACTAAGATCGCGAAGAAATTAGTATAAGGAAAAGAAAACTATCTTAAAGCACAGATTTATTGGTTCAAACTATCGGAGAAATACAATCATGTCTTGAAACGATAACAAGCTGGATAACTCTACATCTTTGGCAAAATTAAATTGTTTTAAAGCAAAAGTTAGTCATTTGAAGCCAATGGCATTGATGGTTTTGTAAGCACGTTTACGTTTTACATGCGATTACAAAGTTGATTATTGCGGGAAATCTGAAATTAGTGCTTTTCCGAACTTTCCGCACTTTACGTTTCCGCGTTTTACCGCGACCCCATCCCCATACGTACCACAACGTAGAGAGGCGAGCGATAAACCACTACCCCATCCATGCCACCCTGATTAGCCAAATCGTAGGTTTTTCATATTTTCACTATTTTTAGTGAAATGGGTAGGGTCTGGGCGAGAATGTGGTTTGTCGAACTGAAGCTAACAAGCACTGGGCCGGGAACGAGGATGAAGTAACCGTCCGGGTGAGTTGTGTACACTTGTTGTTAGTGACTGATGTTTCGACAACCTGGGCAGTATTCATCTTTAGAGCGACAGTGTATAGTATTTACATTTTATTTAGAGTTTTTCTGAATGCTATTCCTCGTCCATCCGGACGATGATACCATCCTGGCTCCAAATCCTTCGAATTCACTGTAAATCGATACTACGACTCCCAGTAGCTATAATGTCAGTTCTGGTATGTTCAACTACATTATGGGACCTCACCTTCATCTTGGGCGTAATGTTCTCCCATTACCGACCACTTGTCACCGTTCTAAAGTGTAAATTCTTTGTCTAACGGTTGCATATGAGGAGGCACATGAATATAGATACAACTTAAATAAACTCTTATACTCAAGAGAATGGCACTAGGTCTGATATGGGAAAACATTATATTCAAAGTGAAAAGCTCCATTGGAACGAGCTTAGTGTTGCTTAGTGGGGTATTTGAAAATGAAAGCCGTGCAACGGGAAACTGGAGAGTGCTTTCCATTTTTCAGGAAAAACCGGAAATTCCGGTTGGAAAACAAATGGTATACATCATTGCGATCGGAAAGTCAGTCTGGAAAACGCGGTCTTGCTCTTGAGGTAATCCGCTATTCATGTTCATTTGGTTTCTTTCGGTAGCCGCGTTTACCATTTTTCGAAGTGAGAGGTTACTCGGCCTCTAGAACTTAAATGATTAACCCCTTGCTATCATGACCAGCAAACTCAAAAATCTTGATGGTGACGCTAATGGCTTTAAACACATACTCACTCCTTTCCATGTGGGATGCTTTTAGAAAAACTAAACAGAACGTGTATCAGTAAATATGCCCTACTTCAAAGATTATCTGCTACGGAAACATTATTTCAGTATTTTTACTTTTTGACTCATTGAAAAAGTACCATACTTCCAGACATCGAGTGCTGAACCGTCGTATGGCAGTGCGAAGCATTTACGGCTACGCCGGAGATTTCGACCCCAACACCGCTATCCGGAGATTTACAGACTGATCAGGAAGCTCGGCCGAAGCCTAAGGGAGAGGTTAGTAGGCCCCTAGACCGTAGATGATTAACCCCTTGCTATGACCAGCAAACTCAAAAATCTTTATGGTGACGCTGATGGCTTTGAACGCATACTCATTCCTTTCCATGTAGGATGCGTTTAGTATGTAAAACTATTCAAAATGTGCATCATAGTAAATATGACCTTTTTCAAAGATTATCTGCTCTACTGTCTAGCGTAATATGTAAATGAAGAAGAGAGGAAAGAGTGGAACTAAATCTGCCATAGTTTAATGTAATCCCTACTAGTTTTCAAACCCTTAGATATGTTGGCACTCTCCCGGTTTTGATTAGACTACCTGTGTTTTTTGTACGTCAGCGTAGTGTGATCGCTCTTGAAAACTGAGCTCGGATCGATCTCGAATCTATCCAAACTAGATCGATCTAAAATGCACCTAGTGTGGACGAGCCCTAAAATACTGATAATGACTAATGGTTAATACTTGGGACTTCGTTGGTGTTGAATACAACAAGTGAGTAATGAGTGAGCATGGTTATAACACAAGAAATGGAAGTGAGTGTCGTTTGGCCAAGTGTTAAATTAAACAAATTGGGGGAAACAAAGGACATCTTATCCAGCCATGAAAGAGTGGAACAATCTAAGTAATGATATCAAACGATGCTCTAAGATTTCTCAATTTAAATCCAATTTCTTTGAAGCTTTCCAAAACATGTAATCTTATACGTTTATATCAATTTGTATTTGCGCATCATCTGAATTTTTTTCATAGCTCAATTTTTTACATGTTATTGGTTTAACAAGAACTTTTAGAAAAATCACTATAGTGAAGAAGCATCCTGTTTAAATATTATATAACATTATTGACACCGTTTCAGACGTTAGCCTTCGCCGGATTAAAAAGAAATAACGATAATCAGTGCAAGTGCAAGTGCAGGATTTTTTCTCACTTTGTTTTAGTGCGCATGTGTTGTTATTTTATTTTATGTTTGTTTTATGCTATTCCCTACTATTTTATTAACAGCTGTTTCGTTGGGAAAAAGAGAGAGTGGACGGATAACTGATAAAAAAGGACTGAATTTCGCATGACTAATAAAGGTGACTCAATTATGCTTTTTGCTATATCAATGATTATGAATCATTTGACTAAAATGACCATAACCCATTAACCCTGTAATTTTATGACCAGCTGTTTTTTTTCATTAAGGTATGCGCAAAAACCAGATAACTGCCGGATCAGTTGATCAGTTGCATGACCATTTGAATGAGCAACAAAGCCACAATAGACGGTACAATGGCAGATCCTGCCTGGGTGGTTGACGGGATGGTTGGCTGAATGACTTTGGCAGTGTACATGTTGTAGCCTTCATTAGTATGCCTCTCTTCCCCCTTGCTGTTTATTTAATTGCTGGTTGTAAGTATTGTCATCAGTAGCGTCTTCTCTGCCGATTGCCTAAGCCAGGAATATTGAGTTGTTCATCTATTGAATCATACAGGAAGCAGAAATCCATGGTTAAATCAAAGAAGTCAATCCGCAGGGGCAGATTCAGGGGTGGTAAAACATTTGTAATAGTCACCCCCCTTCCTGGATTCGCCCTTGCAATGGGGGCTCTAATTATCTATGGGCCCGCCATGATTGGCACGCGATGCTAACTTTAAAAAGTTATATAATACGAAGCTGTAACGTATTTTTGAGTCTATTAATAAAACAGAGATTAAGTGATCTTAACGTCCAATAGTCCTGCTCAGCTTTAAATTTGCAATCGATGGATATTACTGTTCGTGCTAAACCACAGACTCATTTGAATTGCTACAATATACAGGTATCAAGTTAAAAGTTAAAAGGAGACTCTGCTCGCAGGGTAGTATCAAGTAAGTCATTTACAGTGAAGACACTCGAACCATGAACACTTGACTTTATTCAGATTTATATTTTCTGAGCTTTTTACTGCTTCAAACCCTCTAAAAGAGTAGGATTGAACTCAAATATGCTATGTGATCCAAAGATAACTTATTTCTAAATGATTCACTCAAGGGATGCATGTTAAAAAAAGTAGTAAAAAAGCACAGTGTTAATGGTTAGAGTGTCCTCACTGCAAAATTACATTACGTCTTTTGACTTTTGCGGACCAGTCTCTCAGCGAGCTGGTCCTTCATAAATCGGAGTCTGCAGTTAACGACGACAGCGGTAATTATACGGAATGAGAAATAGAGCTATTAGGAAAGGAGAGTGCCCAACTTTGGGCAATAATCTTAACGCGTTTAGTCTCGTTTAGACATTAAAAAACACACAAACAACAACAATACTTTAAAAAGTTCTAGTCAGGTCCGCCATCTTGGAAAATCAAATATAAAATTTGAAAATACTGGGTTTAATTTGACTCATTTATTTCCTGTCTCTAGTGGAATATTCATCTGCTGAATCGCAGGATTTCAATAGATTTCTTTCTGGTTGACAGCACATTGTGGTCAGTATTTGACCTGATCCATTTGAAGCAGATATTGAAATTCAAAGACTTTTATCAGCGGACTGAAACCCAGCAATCTGATATTGTAATAAAAATCAGATATAGATCTTATTAGACATTTTAGGTGGGGGGGGGGGGGGGGGGGGGGGAGGGTGATGAAATGTTGCTAAAGCAAGAAACAACGAAACACTATGCTAATGGCAAGGCTCACGACGACCATGGACAGCCAAGGAACCATGAGCTTGTCAGTTGGTACTATCGTCGTGTACGGATTAACGAAGTACGTCATAGGTATCCGAACACACGAGTGTGACTTAGAAATTTTGTTTCTCCTCACTTAGAAAAATTGAAGACACCAAGAATCGAACTCGGTACCTTCGGCACCAAAGAACTACTACAATGCAAATGCCAACCCTAACCCTAACCCTAACCCTAACCCTAACCCTAACCCTAACCCTAACCCTAACCCTAACCCTAACCCTAACCCTAACCCTAACCCTAACCCTAACCCTAACCCTAACCCTAACCCTAACCCTAACCCTAACCCCTAGACCACGAAGTGAATTCGGTTGGGTGGTCTCATTTTTTAGTCATATTTAAACGATGTATCATCAGCGCGTGCACATAAATATTTATTATAGTTTAATTTATGCTATCGTAGGGTACGATTACTAGCCGATTACTTGAAATTTGAATTTGAATAGAATTCCCCTGACAATTCCCGTACACGACGATACAACCTGTCCAGTCAATAGAAATTATCTCTCTCTCTATATATATATACACTTATTTCAATGAAGTTAGTCACCAAAAACCTAGAAAGCTGAGATTACTGAGCATCATGGGAAACTTTTCATATCAAAAAACATATATATACAAAGCTTTTTAAATACAAACTGCAGCTCGATGATGCTCAGAAGAGGTGAGACTGTAATCGGTAAAAGATTCGCAAGTCCATGAACAGTTATCAAGCGGTTGAACGTTTGAAATGAATCTAACCATAATCCTTGTCGGCCTCAGCTTTATAGCTTTTTAGGTGACTAACTTTATTGAAATAAGTATATATATTCACCTGAAAAGCTATAAAGCTGAGGCCGACAAGGATTATGGTTAGATTCATTTCACACGTTCAACCGCTTGATAACTGTTCATGGACTTGCAAATCTTTTACCGATTACAGTCTCACCTCTTCTGAGCATCATCGAGCTGCAGTTTGTATTTAAAAAGCTTTGTATATATATGCTTTTTTGATATGAAAAGTTTCCCATGATGCTCAGCGATCCCAGCTTTCTAGGCTTTGGTGACTAACTTCATTGAAATAAGTGTATACATTTGATTGCAAAAAGGTTGTAGTATACATTTATATATATATCTAATGAGATGCAAGATATGATATCAAATGAGATGCGAAACTTAAAAAAGTAAATTATTTGGTCTTACTTATCTTCTATTGTATTAGAGACATAAGTATTGCACAAAGTCAAGTTAAAAAGTATTTTCCACAAAATGTCGTGGTTAAAGGGGCACTTGGATGAAAACGCCCCAATTTTTGAAAGTCCGAATAATTGAAGTATTTGTGGATAATATGACTCAATTATGATTAATGTAAACCAGATTAGTGAACATTTTAGCCTGGGAGCCACTTGCTATTGAGATATTTTGGTTTAAAAGCAAAAAGAACAATAGGGTTGGGTAAATGACGTCATTTACTCCAAATTTAGATGCTGCCAAAACTCATAATTTTTATCCGCTACATTTTCCTGTTAAGAAAGTATGTTGCTTGGCTACTATTGAGGCCATACAGATACGTATAACTAAGTTCAAAGTCATTTCCAATTTTTATCCATTTTCATCCAAGTGCCCCTTTAAGCAATCGTATTTAAGCATGTTTTACGTTTCGCATCTCATTTGATATCATATCTTGCATCTCATTAGATATATGCATAAATGTATACTACAACCTTTCTGCAAAGAATCGTTGTCAGGTTCAGAAACATAGAACATAGAAGCTGAGACCGAAATCTCACATGGGAAGTACGTTAATTAGATGCATGCCGTGACCGGTGACCCGTGGTTTCATCCACTGTTTTTAATACGCGTTTGGCTTTCTAAACCGACTGCATGGATGGCGCAAATGAATAAATTATAATATAATTATGTCATTTCCCATGTGCCATTTCGGGTTCAGCTGTTATGTTCTATGTTTCTGAACCCTACAACGATTCTTCAATAGCCCGCTTCCGAGATATGCTTTGCTTGTCACGCGCAAAGGTTTCAGTACGAGGCTACGTGCTAAATGCTCAGTCATTCATGACAAGCGGTAAGAATAAATTCAATTTAGCACATAGTCTCATACTGAAACCTTTGTGCGTGGCAAGCGAACCATATCTCGGAGGTGGGCTATTGAGTGTATATATATATAATGAAATAATATAATACAATGAAATAACTACTGATCATTGGACCGTCCAGCAATTCAATCACAGCACAATTCAAATCATGTGATGTTTACACTCCATGATTAATTGTTTCTTTATCTTTCTGAAATTCAGTTCATGGGAACATGAACTCGGTGTATTTTTAACGCAAGTAAATTAATTAATAAAAACCAGAGTTAAAAACGGATTGAGAGGTTTTTTGGAGTTCAAAATCTATTTATCTCTGCAAGCAGCACAAGTCGACAAATGTCATATTCACCTGTAGGTGAATACAACTTAGCATAAGACGCGACGTACATTTTGAAAAATATGAAAGAATTATATCCAACCTTCAAGGGTGTGTCTGCCGCATCCCCAGTGTCTGCTTTGCGGTTAAACTCGATTGTAGTTTTCCCATTAGATTCCATAGCACTGGTGAGCATCAGGTCTTGGGAGCTGTCTAATATTGGCTTTACTTCTGAAGTAGACCAGTAGTCCTGCAAATCATAAGAAAAAATAATTTTAACTGCATGACTCAAAAATTATCGTCTATTCAGTCCTAAGAGCAAAAACCAACCCAGACTTTTTGTGCTATTTGACTAGTATTTTTTATCTCACGGGTACGTCAAATGCCTTCACTCATTGCTGCTGCAAACCGCTGTTGTTTGTTAAACTTCAGTGAAATGCAGACGGCGAATATGAATATGCATTGGACTCGCAATGTCTAACAAATCAATGCGAAAGTAAACACATTAAAAATACTAACATAACCAGAAAAAATTGATCTGAGGCACAATTTATCACGAGATATTTATTTTTATTTAATTAGATGTTTATTTATTTATTAACTATAGAAATAATAATTTGAAGCGAAGGCAAGTTTCAAACGTAGTCGCATACCTTCAAATACGTTTCGTTCTCCTTCCTCACGCCTCCCAAAGCAATGTCGTAGTCTTTCATATCCTCTCCACCTTCATAGGTTGTGAACGCCAAACCTACCCAACCAGTGGTGTTGGCGACAACTTTGAAATAAAATCTATCTTCAGTTGTGTTGACATACCAGTGCACATCAAAAACGTTTTCTTTTAGGGTCAAGTGATTTGGATATGTGGTGCTTTCTGCACAAAAATATAAGGCTGCTATGAACACTAAGGTGACAAGAAACTTCATGGTAATGTGCGTTGAAAACTGCTTCAAATTTTGTTATTGGGTCTCAGTAGACTCAAGGCAGTTATCAGTTCGCACCAAAATCAATCTAGCTGAAGAGCAGAGTTTTGTCTTTAAAGCTTGTAAGCTCAGTGACGCAGTGATGGGGCGTATAAAATGCAAAGAACGTGCGTGATACGGGAAAAGACCATGACCGTATCTGAGCACAGCTCATGTGCTCGCGATCTGGTACGAGGGGTTTAGAGGGAGTTTGAGAATTTCTTTGCAGTATACAATGATAAACAAATTATCAGTAGGCCAAGCATCTGATACGGCTATGCATTTTTACTCGATTATCATTTGTATTTTGGCTCGTATGAAGGTTTGCCAAAATATTCCGTGACTCGTGAAAATACACAGCCGTATCATCAGATAACCTCTATTGATTCCAAGCGTAACGATGACCGTTCTCAAAGCAACATGGGTATAAATAGCAATCGTGTTTTTGGCATAAGCTATGGCATTTACACGATGAAGATTAGTATTCTTTATTTCTTGCTTGTGGCGAGAACCCATGATAGCAGCTGTTTTGATCTTGGTATCGCGGTTTTCGATACTCTGCGACTCTCAGATATTTTACAGTGCGAATCGAAAAACCATGGGCACCTAGAAATACTTCAAGAATGTTTAATAGCCAATCATAAGCGTTATTGTTATCTTTACGCTATCTTGTGGTTAGAAAGTTAATCAGTCTAAAAGAAGAATAGAACATTTCTAGGTGACAACGGTATTTCGATTCGCACTGTAACGTACGGAGCCCATTTTAGGGAGCGGTCATTAATTATTGGGGGGGAGGACCGGTAAATTATTTGAAACTAGGGATCAAAAATTTTGGCTCCACATAGAATTTGAGCCTAAAAATTTTGGCCCCCTCTGACAAGACAGCCCAAAAAATTACAGCCCTCCCCCTCCTATAAATAGCTTTAATTTTTGTATATAAATCTGGAACGTTGCAAACTATAAGCATACATAGCAGTTAGATTGATATGTGGTGTTGCTTGCGAGGCACTTATTCTTTATAAAATACATCGGTTTGAAAATGTTATGATGGAAAAGTGCAAACTCTTCCTGATCTTGTGGTGTTCAACAGACTAGCAATTTGTTCTTCTTCTTGATGCAATTCATCTTCAGTGTCTGAAGAGGATAATGATGAAAGATCATCATCATCGCTTCCAATCTCTTCAACCACTATATCATCATCCTCATCTTGGTCATCATCATCACTGTCGTCAGTCTCGTAAACACTATTGTTAGTAGGCTGTTGAGTTGGCAAAAGTGACCAAGCAATATCCATTGTCACAGCATCCACTTTTCCGGGGGTTTTTTTTTTTGCTCCCCTGGAGATTTTAATCGCTTGTTTTCTATATACACGTCGAGTACTGACACCTTTAATTTTTTCAGACCTCCATCCCTGTATAAACCCTCCCAATTAAAGTCGTTGAAACATTTCTTCTTTTCTTCCTTCCTTGTAAGTTCTCTGGTCTCTGCCCTCTTTTTTTTCCTTTGCTCCAGATGATGAAGATGTTCTAAGTATTGTGCTACTAGCCGTTTTTCAACCACGTACTTCTCAAACCACATGACTCACACTCTATCAAACAGAACTTAGAACATATAAAAAGTATCAAAGAATCACTAACTACTCTTAAGAACGTCCTCAAAGAACATTTACGAAGTACCATTCACTCGTCGGGTAGAATTCTGACAGGACAAAAAACTGCACACGGCTTCGATGAACGGATCATTACACCCTCAAAAACTTTGCAAGAAGAAATGAGGTTGTTACAAAACCGACTTATCAAGCTTTTGGATGATTGCACATCGGCATTTCGTTTCAACTTCTCCGCAATGAAGAGAAAATCGCGAGCACAAAAACAGAACAATCGAAAAAAAAAAAAAAAAGGAACACAGCTAGAAACAATCTAGAACTGTGCAAATACTTAAGAAAATAGCCCCATCAGTTCAAGGAGACGATGTTTGTACTCATCAAGATTTGCAGGATCCAATTATCATGAAACTTGGTAAAAGAGAGAGAAAATGGGCAGTAGCCCTTATATCTAAATCATCACCTCACCTGGATGAAAGAGCAAAACAACATTTACGCATGCTGTTGAATCAAGATATAAATGTTAACAAGTTTTGACACGGGAAAACGTGTCAAATGTGCTGGGCACATTGGATACTTTGAATAGAGTAGAAGACTATTTGGGATTTAGTCATTGTAAGACAGAAGAAAGTCCGTGGATTCGGTTTGAATATTTTTTACGGTCAAATTGAACCAGCATAAACGAGTCTTGTTCGCAAACCCCAAAGCAAGCCTCCCGTCTCTCTGAGAACCAGTGTTATGGTGGCTCCATCGGCTCAAAAACACCACACAAACCATTATTGAACAGAAGATTCTCCATCTACAGAAAAAGTTTGGTCTCGAAAATTTACCTCAGAATACCCTGCGAGCAGAGTCTCCTTCTCCTGAAAGGAACTATAAATAAACTTATAGTACACTCAACAAAATTACTCGACTCTGATTGGTCGAGAGGAGTACAATTATAGCGTTAATTGTACTCCGTAGGAGTACCGAATTAAGTCGCTATGGCAACACGGCCAAAACAATGTCAAAACAATTATTTTCTATCATTTTGTACTTAAAAAACATAAATAAAATTTTAAAGCCGTAAGAACTAATCTTTTTTATGCATTTCAGTTGCGCGATGGACTTAAAATCAAATAGACAAAGATGAACGGCGTCGCTTCGCATTTCTTACTGAAATTTTGTTGAGTGAACTATAAACAAAAAATCGCACGATCTTCTCGTACAATTTGGAATTAATAGACACTCGTAATGTTTTGAAAGTTCTTTAATTGTACTCGCCTAAAGGCTCGTGCAATTACAAGAACTTTCAAAACATTACTCGTGTCTATTAATTTCCAAATTGTACTCGAGATCGTGCGATTTCCTATACTAATATAAAACTCGTGTGAGTACTCTTTTATGTAAATTATGACGCAGTAAATTCCTCGTCCGCCCACTCGTTGAAGGTTTCGGCATGAAAATCCCTTTTTCATAAAAATATTTGACTAGAAATAGATATGTTTAGCTAACCAAAACAAAAATCATTACTTTAGTTAATACAATAACATATAATTCGTGCGGGTACTGTTACTAAAACAAGGAACGACCTGAAACCACATGAAACCACCTAAAACGACCTGAAACGATCTTGAAACGATCTTGAAACCACCTGGAACCAGCCAAAACATTGAATCTCCATCGAGTTTGTCGCCCAGTTTGTGTATTTTATTGACTTTTATCGATCGATCAAGTGTTTGTTTTCCTTGGAAGGGATGTACTTCATGGTAGAATGTCATATAGTCGCTCATACGTATAGTCTTCCATAGAAGTATTCCACACTTCTACCTCACCTCTCCCTTGCTATGATTACCTGTTCCTAGCTATGATCAACCGTCCCTACCTATGATCAACTGTTCCTAGCTATGATCAACTGTCACTAGCTATGATCAACTATCCCTAGCTATTTTCACCATTCTCTACTAATGGTTTCCTGTACCTATATATAGATTAACTTCCCCTTCTATAGTTTAATGAACTTAAAAACGTGCAGGCAGCATAGCTGAATAACGTTAAGCAGGGGCTTATCCAGGATTTGTCATGAGGGGGGGGGGGGGTGGGGGGGGGGCAGGGGCGTGGGGGTAACAACATACCAAATTGTCACTATGACATCATATCACATACTGCATCAACGGTCAGATAATTTGTCTTTGCCTTTGAAAATGGGGTCACCCACAGGCACTCCTGAGTCCCCTAGAAAAATGTTCAAATTGTAATCATAGCTAGGGACAGTTGATGACAGCTACTGGGATAGTTGAAAATAGCTAGGGACAGTTGATGACAGCTATGGCAGTTGAAATTAGCAAGAGATAGTTGAAAATAGCTAGGGATAGTTGATCATAGCTAAGGGATAGTTGATCATAGCTAGTGACAGTTGATCATAGCTAGGAACAGTTGATCATAGGTAGGGACGGTTGATCATAGCTAGGAACAGGTAATCATAGCAAGGGAGAGGTGAGGTAGAAGTGTGGAATACTTCTATGGAAGACTATACGTATGAGCGACTATATGACATTCTACCATGAAGTACATCCCTTCCAAGGAAAACAAACACTCGATCGATCGATAAAAGTCAATAAAATACACAAACTGGACGACAAACTCGATAGAAATTCAATGTTTTGGCTGGTTTCAGGTGGTTTCAAGATGGTTTCAGGTCGTTTTAGGTGGATTCAGGTGGTTTCAGGTGGTTTTAGGTCGTTCCTTGTTTTAGTAAATACCAATAGTACTATTTTATATCAATGACGCAGTAGAAATTCCTGGCCCGCCCCCATTCAAGCTTACGGCATGAAATACGTTTTTGTCATAAAAATATTCGACTAGAAATAAATATGTTTTGCTATTCAAACCAAATATCATTTTTCTTGCTAATAAAATAATATAAAACTCGTGCGAGTACTATTTTACATCAATGACGCAGTTGAAATTTCTGACCTGTCCATTTACAATCTATTGTTTACGTAACTAATTCGAGTTGCATCAAAAAAACAAAAGTCGCACTTAAAGTTTCTAATTTAGCTCCAGTTTCTAATTATCTGGTTAGAATACTACCAAATTAAGTTTAAAGTAAGTTGGATTAAGGCACTCTTACCACGAAAACCACATATGTTCAACCTCTTTCACCTCCTCCGTCTCCCGATCTTACAGAACTCAACGTGCATTTTCACCTCGTGTTTCACCAATGCCAATCATGACGAGGTCCACCAATGGCATTCGTAACACTAAATTCCGGTCATACCTAACTCACCAAAAACAAATGTACTGTGCCCATAGGCCCAGCACAAAAAAACTATGTAGATAATGATGATGAAGAGCAAGGGTTAGATTATGATAATTATGATGATAATAATGATGATAGTGATGATGATGATGGTGATGATGATGATGTTGATGATGACGACGACGATGATGGTGATGATGTCAGCATTGATGATGAGAGCAATTTATAATGATAATAATGATACATAGAGGATATTACATGGGCGCGCGGAGATACGAAATTTATCTTCGAGTGTGGAAAAGATCTCTCACGAGTGAGCGCAGCGAACGAGTGAGAGATTTTCAACACGAGAAGATAAATTGCGTATCTCCAAGCGCCCATGTAATATTCTGTTTATTATATAATTATCAATGAAGTATGTTTTGGCTTTTTCAGGCAATTCTTTCCATGTATTTTGAATAGCCATCGCAATGGTGTTATTTTCACACGTGAAAATAACTTGTTATTTTCACGTGTGAAGATATCAATTTTGCGAGATAGATAAAAATAGATATTTGATTCATAGTTAATTATATAATAAAGACAATTTACGTGTCAATATTTATACCGATTTATAAAAATAGTTATGATTTAGGTTATGGTAATTGTGATAATGTTGTACGTGATGATGATGATGTTGATTACAATAATCCTGATAATCAAGGCGAAGAATGTGGATTTAGATGTTCATTTTAAGGTGGCTGGACCCCCTCACGCTTGACCGCTACCTTCCACTTTTGGAACGCTAGTGCATAAACGTCTTTTATCCGATTTCAAATCTTTTTTGCACATAAGTCACATAAAGATTGAATTAATATTTGATGCAATTTTTAGTGAGATCGGACGTCATAACACGTGATTATGATGAAATATTTGATTTCGTTTAGAAAATAAATTTAGCCTTGCAGAGCGTTCAACACTAAAATGCTTCGTACCACATAATTATATACTGGATGCCTCCATTTGTGGGGATTTTTGAAAAAATCTATCTAGCTAATAATGAGATATTTGAGATTATTTAAATATAGTGCATATAGTGCATAATCTACTTCAAAACTAAACAATGGATTTCATACGGCCGAAATTAATATTTCAGAGCTATATATTCACAAAAGTTATTGCTCATTTAGTTTTACTCTGTATCTAGTTTTAAAAGGAACATTTTGAAGGTAATCGACTTATGCGATTTTGTGAAAACGTATAGTGCAGAAGACGGGGTAAACATTTGATGCGCACTTTTCATCGCAGTTTTCTAGTCAATCTTACTAGATCTTCCATTATTCTAAAATTCGCTGATCATTTCTCTCAAAATTACGTCAGGATACAAATTTGAACTTAAACTAATATTACACAAAATTGCAAGACTATTGAACTCATTTAAAGCGATCTAAAGCGAACGAGAAATACAGAAAACATTGATCGTTTCCCAACGATTTGATGCTCTGGGAATTCTATTGTTTGCTAATGATCATAACATCAAATTCTTTCGCACCATGCACGGTCTCATCTCGCTTGGCTGCTTTCCGATTTACCCCCGAAGTTTGGTAACAAACAGTTGTTTTTTTTTAATTCAAACGTGGGACGTTTGTCATGATGTACTTTGTCAGTGTGAGTGAATAGAATCGGCGAACATGCCTCAAATTAAAACTTCAAGAAAGAAGCGAGCAAGACTTTTGAGTCTAGATAAAGAACCATACTTCGGGAGTAAATCGGAAAGCAGCCAAGCGAGATGAGACCGTGCATGGTGCGCATCAAATGTTTACCCCGTCTTCTGCACTATACGTTTTCACAAAATCGCATAAGTCGATTACCTTCAAAATGTTCCTTTTAAAACTAGATACAGAGTAAAACTAAATGAGCAATGACTTTTGTGAATATATAGCTCTGAAATATTAATTTCGGCCGTATGAAATCCATTGTTTAGTTTTGAAGTAGATTATGCACTATATTTAAATAATCTCAAATATCTCATTATTAGCTAGATAGATTTTTTCAAAAATCCCCATAAATGGAGGCATCCAGTATATAATTATGTGGTACGAAGCATTTTAGTGTTGAACGCTCTGCAAGGCTAAATTTATTTTCTAAACGAAATCAAATATTTCATCATAATCACGTGTTATGACGTCCGATCTCATAAAAAACTGCATCAAACATTAATTCAATCTTTATGTGACTTATGTGCAAAAAAGATTTGCAATAGGATAAAAGACGTTTATGCACTAGCGTTCCAAAAGTGGAAGGTAGCGGTCAAGCGTGAGGGGGTCGAGCCACCTTAATAGATGGTCATGATAGTGTTGATTTTGATAATGGTAGCAGCAATGAAAGTACAACAATCATAGCTCAATCATAGATATTTTTACATTTTTGCGAGTTTGCGAGTGTGTAGAACAAAACATACATACGAAGAAAAAATGGTTTGGACGTGTTATTACTCATTAATAATGTTTTTGATAAAATCAATAGAATTTGTCTGCATACCAAAAAAGTCAGAGGCTTATACTCTGTAAATAGCTTATAGATGGGATACATATTGAACAGGAGGTTTTTGTAGATTATATGGGGGCCCAGAAAATTGCGACCCTCCCTCTAGCATGCGCCCAAAAAATCGCAGCCCTCCCCATAAATTTACCGGCCCTCCCCCCCAATAATTAATGACCGCTCCCTTAGGGCCATCGAATTTTCTTTAGCTGGGCGACTTTTTTTTAAAAACTTGGTCGACTTTTTTTTCAGTGGTCGACTTTTTTAAAAAACTTGGTCGTCTTTTTTTTTTTTAGCTTGGCCGACTTTTTTACAACTTGGTCTAAAGGTTCCATTTTCTTTCGTAGAAGGACGGAAAAAAAATATCTCCATAAAAACGCACCAAACTGGCTTCAAAATCAGCAAAACATCAAAAGATACAACAATCTATCAAGGAAAGTCGTTTTTATTATCAAAAGTACTAATTTTACACGCTACGAAATATCTCTGTTAATATTCAAACACTGCAACACAACATGACAATAGATTGGGCTGCCTGTGGCAAGGAGCGGTTGTAAAAATGTACCATTGCAACAAAATAAAAAATTTAATAGGATTTAACAGTGGCATTTCCATTGAATGGCTCTTCATTCACTGAATGTAACAGCAGTGAGGGGGAAAAGCACTTTTTCAACCAGCTGCAACTCAGTTGATTAAATCCCTCCATCTTTTTGTTTGTTTGGTTGGTTGGTTTTGTCAGGTCTTTATAATGATCACCGCTGGATATACATACTGCATATCTTGAAAATTATCACCAGGGGTACTCCCGAGGGGCGGGGATGCTTGTCGGAATTTTTGAAAATGATCCCAAGATTTGAGGGCCGCTACGTAGGCTACCAGAATGGTTGCCATGATATAATCTCAGGTATCTTATTAACTAACAAACCAGCTTACTCTCTGGTGGCCCTAATTTAATACCCCGAGGTACCAAATGTCGTATTTATTCTTTCATTTGATTATAATGGTATTACAGGGATGGATAAAGGGGGATGGATAAAGGGGCTTGGGGGGTGGGGGTTATGTATAATACATATGTAATAGCCTTGGGAATATTCTCTGTCGTACTACGTTAATTATACGGACCTTTTTTTCTTTTCTTTTCTTTTTCATTTTTGACTCTGAATTACCTTTTGTAATAAGAGTAGAGTGACCACAGTAGGTCCGTGAAACTTTAGCAATGCTAAATAGCACAATCTCATGCAAATTCCATTGTTTTTTATCGTCTAACTAGCACTATTTTGTACTATTTAGTAATTAGTGTTTCACGGATTTACTGTGGTCACTCATGTAAATGAGTATAGTCAGTAATAGAATGTAATTTTTCCCCTTCTTTTAGGCAGATATTTTTTTCAATTCGGAGTGCTGGCATTTAACTTGTGAAATAAAAAATATAAAATAACTGTTATACACTTGGGGTTGGCAGAAATACACGCAAAAATAACTTGGAATAAACTGATAATCAGTATTGTCAAGAGAATATTAAGTACTTCATATTCTCTTGGTATTGTACAGATAAAAGCAGGTATAATATAAATTCAATTAACAAACCTTTCAATTTGGGACAGTTTTTTGATTGGTTACCCCAAAAAAGCAAGGCATTATGGGCTTTCACAAAGCATAAGCATAAGGAATGGAAACTTTCCCATTTTCTTATACTTATGCTTGTGAAATCCAAAGTGTGAACCGGGTGTACATAAGCATAAGCACAAGAATTACTATAGTACTATGTTTTTTATGCATATATTTATGCTTATGTTGAAGTGTGAACAAGCCTTTAGTGTTACCACTTGTGGAATGCTAGAAGAAATAAAGTTGATTGATTGATTGATTGACCCCATATGAGAATTTTTTGGTTCGATGTCTTTTGCACCGAAATAAGTAACATGGATGTCCCTTGAACTCAGACTGACCCCCTCTTTTAGAAAATCTGAGACCAAACTGCTACATGGAAATTAATAAATGCATGAATGATGTTATTGACGTGGCCATCAATCATATTGTCAGGTTTTACAGTAAAACTGCAAAATAACTAGAACAGTTACGATACCGACACGAGATAAACTGTTCTAATTTGTTACCTCATAATGTCGTATCTTGTGGAAGTTTCTAAGGCCCCGTCCACACGTATCCGCAAATTTTTGTATCCGCAAATTTTTTTTTTTTTGCGGATACGAAATTGTTCGCGTCCACACGCAGCGTATTCGAATCGTTTTAAAATCGTTTTCACTGTCCACACGTATCCGGATATTTCTTGATCCGCCCTGATGCACACTAGTGCCTAGTCCCTTTGACGGATACTTTTTCTTATTGAGCATGCGCAAAATCGTGTTTACGTCATCGTATTCGAAAATTTGCGGATACGACCGTCCACACGTATCCGTATTCGGAGCGTATTCAAAAATTTCCACTTTGGAGACCGTTTTCGAAAATTTCCGGATACGGATACAAAAACTTTCCGGATAAGTGTGGACGGGGCCTAAAAAGACAAAATCTTCAATGGAAACGCTTTTGACATGTTTTAACATAGTTACTTACAAATGAAAGTGCGCATCATTTTGTGTATCAAAATATTAAAATGATCAAGGTAACATAAGATATTCTCCTCAACTTGCGTTGATGTCGTTGATTTCCTTAATCAGGTGGGAAATCCAAAGTAATCAATGAAAAATCAGCATAGAAAAGGCTGATTGCAGGTTTTTCAAGAAACCACATTACTGCTACATCAGAAAAGTGCCCAGTTGGAGAAGCACAATTACAACAGTTAGTGAGGGTATGTTGGTAATAGCAACAGAAGGTTCTGTAGTAGACGAGCCTGGCTCACCAGTATTTCTACTATCTGAGGTTGTAGTATCACTTGGTTTTGCTGTAGTAGACGAGCTTGGTACACTAGTACTTGAACTATCTTCAAACCGTTCTCCAGTATACATGTCGTAGGCAAATCTAGTGCAATTTCTATCACTATGCTTGACGAAGTTAGTTGGAGCTGGCGAAGGACCCTTCGCATCAGTAGGTGCAATTGCCCACATTAACCAAATTTTGGTGCCATTCTGTAGTAAGAAAACATCCACAAATTGAAAATCTCAAAATAGACCTTATTCGTGGTGTGACAATGTTTTCCCAGTTCAGCGTGACAAACCTCCAGAGGATTTATTTTCTTTTGTTTTTGTTTTTTTATTCAAAAAATCAATGACTATCCAAAGGATGCGACGAGTTTCAAAATAATAGCTGTTTATTCCCCTAGAGGTTTGTTTGATTTTTCATTTAACGAGTTCTTTACAAATTGATTTGCTTTAAGAAGTCTTGTGTTGAAATAAACTTCGAGTGTGCGAGTGTTTTCATCATTATTGTCGGTATTTTTACTGTATTTATGTTTTGTCTCCAGGTTTCGTTGTTTTTATAGGTTGTTCGACTATTTTTATCTACAATTATTTTTGATATTTTTTTCTAGTCTGCGTTCTGCAGTCTGCGTTTGTCGCACACCGGAGGTTAGTCACGCCCGGGGGGTACTCCGCCAGGATTTGGGTAGGGGTGTTCCGCTAGGATTCTGAAAGGGGTACCCTGTTTATGACAAAAAAACTCAAATTTGTAGTCCCTGCTTATGACAAAAGATATAATTAATTGCACTGAGTTCCTGTTTCAATTATCATGTCAGCTCGCGTTTTTTTTTGTTGTTGTTGTTTTTTTGTTTTTTTTTTTTTTTTTTTTTGACGACCATAATAACCAGTTTCGGTCAATACGAAAGTAGAAACCCTGACTCATTACCAGAAATCAGGGACATTTTGTGACCGTGATTTATTCGGTCAGCGGACGTTCATATCTGTAGAGCTTTGTATGGTATAGACACTGTGAAAGCCACTTCAAATAGCTCTGATCTTTGTGGAACATTTAAATATGCAAAACAACTTTTTTTATGTGTTTCAGAGTTGAACTTCAATTTCCAGTCATATGACTGTTTCATATAAGGAGAGAGACTATCAGGCATTTTTTGAGAGTTATTATTTTTGAAAATCTAAATATTGGAGCGAAATTCACTCTAATAACACAGGTCGAATACCAACACTTTTTACTCAAATATGGCCTGGTTTCTCAACTGGCGGCTGAGGTAAACATCAAGAGTTCTTTTCTTTACAAACGAAATGGTGCTTTCTTGTCCAAGATATTTGGAAATTTCATGTATATTTTGGAGATAAAATGCTGTAATATTGATGGCTGTTTAACCACAGGCTAACCACTCTAATAAATGAAGGAAATACTAAATGGTGTCTTGTCTTTGTCTTTTTATGCGCGCACGCTATCGATTTTTTGTCATCTCACCTACCCCCCTTGGTAACAATTTTGTTTTTCTACTATACAATATACTAACAAGGTAGGCAACTTCACGGGCTTCCTGTGGAAAATTCAAACTTTGACGAGAGAAAGCCACGAATTTATCCAGATATTTTGACTTCGAAAACAAAAAAAGTATACAGAACGTCGTACTTACATCTAATCTTCAATAATTTAAAGGATTTTTGATAATAAATTCTCTATAAGGAGGGTTTTTTGGGCTTTTTTAGCGAAAACTTATGTGCCGTCAGTTATGCTTGCATCCGAGCGGGCCTGAACACGAGAAAAGGGATCCAAAACAAGTCCTCTGCCTCCCTCTCCAAGTGTTTTTGGTTCGTTACCACATGCTTCCCAACCCCACATCCCGTGAGTCTTGCATTTTACTTCCGGTTGTTTTTTTAACCAATCAAGAAGCGTCGCCTATTTTTGGCTTCGCGAAACTTTTCGTAAAGCTTTTTTATCGTAGAGTTGTCAGATCTACCTTGAAAAACGTCTTATAGAAAAAAATAGAAATAAGATATATTGTATCAGGATGAAAAAGGACAGAAAAAAACATTTTAAACTATTTTTCATTCACCTAAAGTGCAATGAAGTAAGTATTCTTTTATTTCTTTTCTTGTAGTAAACTTACGTAGAACACGGCTCCACAAACTTGGTGTGGACAAAGTTTATTAAAAAATACATATTTATCAAACCAATGATAACCAATTTATAATTAATAATATTTTCCTACTTGCATTAAAAATGCGTATTTTCTCTGCATGAATCGTCTTAGGAAGGCATGGCAGTTTTTTGGCTTTGAAGACGTCGCAAGCCATTCCAATGGAACACACTAGGTTAACGTTTTTGCCGTTACACTTTCAAATAAATTAATCTCAGTTATAAGAAAAGATTTACCAGTGCCCGCTTTGCCTTGTATAAGAAAATTATGCCCTGCTAGTGCTTGGTCTAAGCAATACTTTTGCTCTAGCGTCAACCTAAACGGCAGAGAAAATACACATTTTTAATAAACTTTGTTCACACCAAGTTTGTGGAGCCGTGTACTACGTAAGTTTACTACAAGAAAAGAAATAAAAGAATACTTACTTCATTGCACTTTAGGTGAATGAAAAATAGTTTAAAATGTTTTTTTCTGTCCTTTTTCATCCTGATACAATATATCTTATTTCTATTTTTTTCTATAAGACGCTTTTCAAGATAGATCTGACAACTCTACGATAAAAAAGCTTTACAAAAAGTTTCGCGAAGCCAAAAATAGGCGACGCTTCTTGATTGGTTAAAAAAACAACCGGAAGTAAAATGCAAGACTCACGGGATGTGGGGTTGGGAAGCATGTGGTAACGAACCAAAAACACTTGGAGAGGGAGGCAGAGGACTTGTTTTGGATCCCTTTTCTCGTGTTCAGGCCCGCTCGGATGCAAGCATAACTGACGGCACATAAGTTTTCGCTAAAAAAGCCCAAAAAACCCTCCTTATAGAGAATTTATTATCAAAAGTCCTTTAAATTATTGAAGATTAGATGTAAGTACGACGTTCTGTATACTTTTTTTGTTTTCGAAGTCAAAATATCTGGATAAATTCGTGGCTTTCTCTCGTCAAAGTTTGAATTTTCCACAGGAAGCCCGTGAAGTTGCCTACCTTGTTAGTATATTGTATAGTAGAAAAACAAAATTGTTACCAAGGGGGGTAGGTGAGATGACAAAAAATCGATAGCGTGCGCGCATAAAAAGACAAAGACAAGACACCATTTAGTATTTCCTTCATTCATTAGAGTGGTTAGCCTGTGGTTTAACCGAACAGAAAGAAGAAGGAATTGCTTTTCAAGAGGGTAAATGAAACCATTGATATCTAAATAATCGATCCTGAACACCAGGTTTTGACTTTGCCCTTTGCGCAGAGCAATTTTATATTTTTATTGCGAAGAATCATAAAGGCAATGACAAGGAATGCATGGAATTCATTCACAAGAAACCTTTTATAATCTATAACCTGTTTGACCGAAGGAAAACATAGACTTTTGGACTTTTTTTCTCTCCAAGTTGTTAGTGAAGAACCACTAAGTATTTGTAAAACACTAGACAAATAAAACTATAAGTACATTAAATTTTATCCAGTTTTGAAATAATCCTTCCATACAAATCTCTCTATTGGACGGCCATTTTTAATGGGCCACAAAAAGTATGAATAATTAGATTGTCCGCCATTTTGTCCCTGATTTCTGGTAATGATATGACAGGAAACTCAGGAAGAACTTAGAACTTGAGTGAAATTGCATACCCTGTTTATGACAAGAAGCTCGAAAAACCATACCCTGTTCAGCGGATCATGCCCATATAGTCCATATAGGGGAGTACCCCCCCCCCCCCCCCCCCTGGTTGTTACATTTGAAAACATTCTAAATTTCAAAAGGCGATTGCTGCCATTCATCTCACTTCCCTTAGTTACTGTTGCTGTATATACACCCTAAGAATTTAAAATTCGTGACAAGGGTAAAATATCAAATATGCTCTTCTTTTGAGGATAGGCCTTTATTAGATATGAATTCTTCTGCACTTATTTTTCAACAGGCCAGAGGAGAGTTTCGACTGTAGTACCAAATCTTTGGTCACTTTGACCACTCTTGAGGGTCTTTTGCTTGGGACTCTGGTCGAAACTCTTTTTCTTGCCGTTTTCTCGAAAATAAAAAGATATGTATTTTCGACTGAAAGAATTACACAGCGATTCTCCTATAGTGTAGCTATCATACTGTTGTTTTAGGAGATAACCGATTAAAGATTAAAGGTATCTAATAAAGATTAAATAAAGATTAAAGGTATCTAATAAAGATTAAATAAAGATTAAAGGTATCTAATAAAGATTAAATAAAGATTAAAGGTATATCTAATAAAGGTATAAAGATATCTAATAAAGGCCTATCTTCAAAAGGAACGGAGATTTTGATTTTTTGACTCTTACCACTATTAGTGTTTCATTCTTGTGGACGTTGCCTCTTAAAACCCTCGGGGGTGACTCCAGGGTAAATGTGTCGGAAAAGCTCGTCGTATCTCTTAGGGATGAAAATCAGCGATTTGGTATTTTTAAGGGTGTTAACATGGAAATTTAGAATTTTGACATTTCTTGGTATCTTGTAGGGGTATCTCTTAGGAGTAAAAACTCGTCCAACCAAGCTCTTTTTAAAGGAATTCAGGTATTTTTTTTTGGTATTTTTGAGAATTTCCAATGAGCATATCCGATACTTTTACCCCCGAGTCACCCCCGTGCTTAAAACTTCGGTTGTGGTAAATGGATCATAAATCATGTGTCTAGTGAAAATAAGATCTCTTCAAAACAGATACTGTGTAGATACAGACAAGCTTTTAATTACACCAAAAACTGCTGCAATCGAAACCACGTCTTGGAAGTATATAAACCTTGTTACCTTCAAGATGTTTCACTCAAATCATATTGAACTATTTTATCATTCAACTTTACAAAATCAATTCAAAGGATTTTAGTTTTCTAGGAGTTGGTGTCAAAGAAATAACACTTTCAAAACAATTTGCAGGCCCCTGGAAAAACATTTTGAAATTCCAGGAGAATTGCAAACCCTGAGAGCGGACAGTGACCATTGACTCTCAAAGTTTGCAAGAGTAGAAGTAATTATACTACACTGTAACGCTTTTTTACCCTGAATTTCTCCTCTTTTGATATTCAAGTCTAAAATTATGCTGAAACAATAATTCACCTCAGGCTTAGTGAATATGGGAAAAAATCACCTCGATGGCCATGCACTCAACGACTTGCGGCTTGGTAAATATAGTCCCCGATGTTTACTTTGCCTTCGGCAAATAATTGTTTAATATATAACTTACTTTTAATGGAACATCAGTAGCTGTATCTAATGTATTTGCAGCACGGTTGAATTCAATGGTAGTGTATCCATCAGCTTCTGTAGCATTGGTCAGGACAAGGGACTGTAAGCTAGGACCATCATGGTCAGGCTTGCCTGGCGTTGAAGAGTAGTAGTCCTGCAATAATAGAAACCAAGCAGTTCTAGAATAAATAGTCCTCAAAGTGGAATATCACACTGTCATGACACAAAGACAAAGATTGTATTAATTCTTACACGGTTTCCAGATGGGGTGTGAACATTATAATGCAAGTTAAGTTATAAGGTTATAGAATTCTAAATACACCTACTAGCCTGAAGCAAGGCAATATATCCAAAAAATGGATTTCAACACCCAGCCCTTATTATTTCTTCTTCACCTCCGGCTGTGCCAAGAATATGATATCTGTATTATTGGTTTATATCCATATGCAATAACTTTTAATTATAGTCATGCTAGGTGCATGAGTATGCGAATACGAAATAGACCCGATGTCATTGTCAATATTGACTGTAATTCAAGTAAGAAATCTTGGTTTTCAAAATCAAATTGCATTATTGGGGATATACAGCTGTAATCATAAAAAAGATAGCTGGATAGTAGGCCTAAGCTTATAAATATTGCTTAAGGAGGCTGTAGGTAGTTTTGGTCTGGCACATCTAGAGGCATTGAAACGACTACAACTTCGTCTTGAATAACTTGATCTGCAAGTGCTTTTCACACATTGTCAGGAAAGGATTAAAGGTTTCAAAAATGATAAATTAGTTTAAAGCAGCCTTTTCGCTATGACGTAATTATGACATCATAGAAATCGTTTACCGCTTATTTTCTCAAAAACTAGACCTAAACTTTTGAAGCGACTTGCACAAGTCGGTAGTATTCATCAAGGCACCCAACATATTGCAAGAGCCTCTTTAAATTATCATTAATATAGTCAGTCCTTATAAGGGTCATTAGGTGTAAAAAAGTATATATATACATATTACATGTATATATATATACACTTGATTGCAGAAAGGTTGTAGTATACATTTATACAAATACCTAATTTATTCAGTATATTTAATGATATGCAAAACAGAAAACTCGCTTTATTTATTATTTGTTTCATTCAATGAACGTCAAAATATTTTTTTCTTGTGTTTTACATCCTACAGATCATAAATCAATTGGTTTTGAGGGTTAAAAAATTTAAATTGAAATATGCATCTCATTAGGTATTTGTATAAATGTATAAGTGTATACTACAACGTTTCTGCAATCGAGTGTATATATATATATATATATACACTTGATTGCAGAAAGGTTGTAGTATACATTTATACATATATCTAATGAGATGCAAGATATCAAATGAGCTGCAGAATTTAAAACATGCGTAAATACAATTGCTTAGCCACAGCGTTTTGTGGGAAAAAATTTTTTAACTTGAGTTTGTGCAATACTTATGTCTCTGATACAATAGAAGATAAGGAAGACCAAATAAGTTACTTGTAAGTTTTGCATCTCATTTGATATCTTGCATCTCATTAGATATATGTATAAATGTTTACTTCAACCTTTCTGCAATCAAGTGTATATATGTGTATATATTTAAGGAATATAAAACGGCGTGCGTGTCTATATACTGTGATATAAACATGATGGGAGCTGTAGAGCAAGAGAGAAGTCCTAGAAAAACACGAGGAGTAATATAACACGAGCGGACATTTTATATCGCTTTCATAAAATATTTTTGAATGATTTCACCCAATCGTGTCTCTGTCCTCTGATACAAACATGGTATATTATTACTTAAAGTGTTTATGAAACCAAATGTTCGACCTCCGTATTATTTTAAAACAACAAAATTTAACATTTTCCGAGTATCGTGATGCTATTTTTTTTGGAATTCAGTGTAACTAAATAATTTTTTTTCGCCTTCGAAAATCAGTCATTTGCACCAAAAACTGTCCGGGGTCTGGGACCTAGTTTACAACCACGATGACGTCACTGCGAGGACTCGTGTTTATCCGTGCAAGTCAGTACAGAGTTGTATTTTTATAGTTTTTGTGCCTCATTCGCTCGAATCTATCATGTCTGACTTAGAATCAGAGTTATCCACGAACGAAAGTATCGAAAATGAAGACAGTAATGATGAGGACGAAATCAATTTTAATTTTGAAAGTGTGTTCAGACCGTACGAAGACGAACCACTCGCCTTGGGTAATGATCTGGCAGAAGAACAAGTCGGTGATGAGGTCGATGGAGATGGCCTTACAGCAGATACTTTAAGACTGAGATTTGAGAAAATAGTGCCTCTACAAGATTGGTAAGTTTATAGTGTATAATTGTTTATTCGTAAGTGTCATGTCTTTGTAATTGACAATTTATCTCTTGCTTTCAAAGGTGTTCTTGTGGAAATTCTTCGGGCTCGATAGAATTCATCTTCGGAAACTCGTCAGGATTTGAGGTTGAAGGATTGGTTTCTTCAGTTGGCTGTTTAACGGAAGCTAGACTATTCACTATTTGGTCTTTCACAGAAATATTGCAAAGTATCTAAAATAAAAGTAATGATGTTTTGACAAATATTCTATAGGAGGGATTTCACGGCTAAAGTGATACAAAGTCATTACCGAGTTTGTTGAAAACTTGCCTTTCGTCTTTCTCGTGCTGTTGGCATCGTAATTAATGGCGTACCCACCGTGTCGATTGAAGGAATTGCAGTTATTTTAAGCCATGGTTTGGTTCTAAAACTACTTGCATTGACAAGACTAATGTCCGGTCTTTGGACAAAACATTTAGCATGAAAGTGAACAGAGCATAGTACAGACGAATCACTTGGCTGCCAGCCGGGTCTGTGCTTTTGTACGAAACGAATCCACGCCAATCTCCTTTGATCTTTGGGAAATTTATGAAAAGAAACGTTTGGAGTACTAGCACTGTTTTTACAGCTTAGGTTACCCGGCCCACCAGCCACACAGTATCTTCCTCCACGCTTTTTTGACTCCGCCGACATCACTTACAGTGTAAGTAGAATATAAATATATCAACAGAGCCAAAGCGACGAGTCCTCACAGTGACGTCACAATGCTCGTATGGCCGCGCGACGGAGCCGGACAGTTTTTGGTGCAAATGACTGATTTTCGAAGGCGAAAAAAAATTATTTAGTTACACTGAATTCCAAAAAAAATAGCATCACGATACTCGGAAAATGTTAAATTTTGTTGTTTTAAAATAACACGGAGGTCGAACATTTGGTTTCATAAACACTTTAAAACATGATTAAATGCTTAGCTATTGTTATCGTGTACTCTTGCCTGTTTAGGGTAGGGATGTGCAGCTGAGCCCTCTGAACCCTGACCCTGTTCCAGAGTTAAATCGTTGAAATTCATACCCTATTCCAGAGCAAGATCACTGAAAACCATACTGTATACATATACAGTATGGTAAACCATAAGTATAGATACCCTGTTCCAGAGAGGAGAGAGCGTGATTTCATATACCCTGTTCTAGAGCGAGCGCGATTTTGTATGCCTTGTTCCAGAGTAGAATCACTGAAAACCATACCCTGTTTGGCGACACGTACCCATATAGCAAATATAGTGGAGTACCCCCCCAGAACCTTTATTGGCTTGCTTAAAACATATAATAGACCTAATTCACTGTTTTCCCATTTCAGACCATGTGTCATTCCCAAGAGTATCATTTCTTTGTGTATCGGTAGCACATGAGAAGACACATGAATATGGATACAACTCATACAAAGAATCTTTTTCTCGAGAGAATGACACGTGGCAAAACATTACGCCCAAGTGAATTAATAGGTCCATTTTACAAGGAATTGTTTTATTTTTATTCCACTTCCGGTTACAGCCATATCTGTTATATCGAGGCCGTATTTTGTCAAATCTTGAGGTCATGTAGCACGAAAACGAGAATGGTGACCCCCTTGTCCTTCGATTGCACATTACGTCATCGCGGCCTCTCGGGAGAGCGTTGGTGCCATTTAACAAAAGATTTCTCATTAGGATCCATTGTGAACGGCACCAAGATGGCCGCCATGCTTTTGTCTTTTAACTCTCTTGGGAATGCTTGCAACCCAACAATTATTGCATATTTTAAACGTCCATGGTAAGTAGTATAGGGAATGGGGGTTCCAGCGCAATCTCAACACGGGCAAGACCCGTGTCAAAAATCCACCTACGGAAACGACCCACTCCAAGTGTGGTTGGGGGCAACAGCGCAAATATGTTAGTCTATATATGGAGTGCGAAGAATGTAAGAGAACTTTTAAGAAAGAAGCGGATTTGAAAAAGCATTTGAAAATGAAGACGAAGTGTATGAGCAGTTATGATTGTGGATGTGGTAAGAAGTTTGAGACTAAGGTTAAATTGTTTTGGCATTGTCAGGACTGTGAGTACGACTACGACGACCTAAAAAGTGCTTGGTATTAGGTATAAAATATTTCCTATTATATAGATGGAATCCCAAAGCAACTTCAGCACGGTGTCAATACCCGGTAACGGTGAGATTGACGTTAGACAGTTTTGGCGTCAGTCAGAAAGGAAGGTTAAAAGGACTCTCCGAAAAGGTATAGAAGAATTAGGAGCCCTGAAAGCGAGTATAATGGTAGAAGTAAGTTTGTCAAAAGACGAGGTAATGACGACAGCAATGTTGCGATCAAAGTCGTTAGTGATATTAGAATCCACGAATCTGGATAGGTCACTCAGTGAAGCCTTAGAAGCAATAATGGAGTCGCTGTCTAACTACACGAAAGAAGGATCGGGTTGGGCAGTAGAGGAGGTTGAAGGAATAGAGATAAGTATGGCCAGGTACGTACCCATACGAGGGGGGAGTTACGTACCGCTACCAACGTGGGTAGAAAGGAAGAAGGCTATTGTAAACGTGAAGAATGAAGACAATCGATGCTTTATGTGGGCAATCAGGTCTGCACTGTATCCAGCAGAGAAGGATCCCTGTAGGACAAGTAAGTATCCCACAGACGATTTAGAGTGGGATGGCGTGGAATTTCCCATGCAGTTGATAGACATCCCCATATTTGAGGAAATAAACGATCTAGCAATTAACGTTTACGGAGTCAGAGAGCAGACGATAGTACCGTTAGTTCTGTCAAAAAGTAAAGGAGAGCGCGTACATTTATTCTACCACGGCGGACACTACTCATGGGTTAAACACATTAGCAGACTATTCTACAGACATACTAAGCACAAAGGCAAAAAGTACTTCTGCGACTGCTGCTTGCTGTCATTTACATCCTTAAATACCCTAAAGAAACACGATGAGATCTGCCGCGGAGTCGAAGAAGTGGCGCAACGGATCCAGATGCCCACCAACAAAGAGCTTTCATACGCAGACCATCAAAAGCAGATGCAAGTGCCTTACGTGATATATGCAGACTTCGAAGCGTTGATAACTAAGGAAGAGCAGAAACGTGGCGCCACGAATAAGGTAGGATTACACGAGATCTGCTCCTTTGGTTACATAGTAGTCAGATCAGACGGTAAAGCAAACCCTCCTGTGATTTACCGAGGTAAGAACGCAGCTAATGAGTTTCTAGAAGCATTGCGAGAAGAGGAGGGGGAGATTAGAGAACAATTAAGACGTCCAAAGAAGATGGAATTTACCAAAGAGAACCAGGAGGCTTTTACCAAGGCAAAGAAATGCCACATTTGTCAACATACGCTTCTCCAGTTTGGAAGACGAGCCAAGAAAGCGTGGGATGAAGATGGAAAGTATCTAGGAGAAGCTCATTTTAAATGCGGGAAGTATGCTAAGAAAGGTGAGAAGCCGGGAAAGCCCTCCACGCACTGCATTCACTGCCACAAAGCATTTGTTGAGGATTTCTATGTGGATAAGGTTAGAGATCACTGCCACATCACTGGTAAATACAGAGGAGCAGCTCATTGGAAATGTAATATAAACTTCAAAGTAGATCCAGAAATGGAAATACCCGTGTTCTTTCACAACCTCCGCGGTTACGACTCCCATTTGCTACTACAAGGAACAGACGGCTCCGACGTCAAATGCATACCCAACAACAAAGAGCGCTACATGTCCGTAACTGTGGGTAAGCTAAAGTTCTTAGACTCGCAGCAGTTCATGGCGGACTCCTTAGCAAACCTCGTAAAGTATAACACCAACTTTCCCATTTCCAGTCAATACGGCGCGGAAAGGAAAGGAGTCTACCCATACGAATACATGGACTCCTGGGATCGATTCAAAGAACCCCTACCACCCAAAGATCGCTTCTACAGCACCCTAAACGAGTCTGGTATAAAGGATGAGGAGTACCAGCATGCGTTAGACGTGTGGGAAAAGTACTCCTGTGAGAACATGGGTGACTACCACGACATCTACCTAAGGTCTGACGTAGTGCTGCTTGCAGATGTTTTCCAAAGCTTCAGAAAGATGGCTATGGAATATTACGGATTGGATCCCGCTAATTTCTACACGGCTCCTGGGCTCAGCTGGAGTGCTTTGTTAAAGAAGACAAATGCGCAGTTGGATCTCCTAACGGAATACGACATGTATCGGTTTATGGAAGACGGTATTCGTGGCGGCGTATGCGGGCCCAGCCGACGTTACGCCCGCGCAAACAACCCCTTAGTAGAGCACGACCCAGAGAAACCAACCACATACATTTACTACCTGGATGCGAATAACCTTTATGGTTGGGCAATGTCACAGTACCTACCTGTGAGAGACTTCGAATGGGATCCAGTGAAGCCGATAGACTTCTACATGCAGGTAGGAAAGGAGGAAGACAAGGGTTACGTCTTAGAAGTGGATCTGGAGTACCCAGAGCACCTGCACGACGAACACAATGAGTTCCCCTTAGCACCAGAAGCGATAGAGATACCATTTAAGCAGCTAAGTCCGCTGCAGAGGGAAATGTGCCCTGGTTACAAACCGTACAGGAAACTAACTATGAACCTGATGGATAAGAAGAAGTATGTGGTACATTACCGCAACCTGCAGTTCTACGTGCGACACGGAATGCGCGTAGAGAAGATCCACAGAGTCCTAAAATTCACGCAGGAACCCTGGATGCGCCCCTACATTGACTTTAACACGCAAAAGCGTACCGCAGCGAAAAATGACTTCGAGAAAAACCTCTTCAAACTGATGAACAACAGCGTGTTCGGAAAGACAATGGAGAACATCCGCAAGCGCGTAAGCGTAAAAATAGTCAGCACCAAAGAGGAAGCAGAAGCATACGTGTCACAGCCAGGCTTCGTTAGATACGTAGAAATGCTGAACTTCTACGTGATTCACATGAAAAGGGCAAACCTCTTACTAAACAAGCCCGTTTACACAGGCTTTACGGTGCTGGATCTATCGAAGCTGCTTATGTACGAGTTCTACTACGATAAGCTTAAGCCAAAGTACGGAGACCGCTGTCGCCTCCTGTACACAGACACCGACTCCCTAATTCTAGAAGTGCAAACGGAAGACGTTTACAAAGACTGCCTCCCCGACATAGACGAGTACGACACCAGCGGTTACCCGAAGGAGCACTTCCTTTACTCTGCGAAGAATAAGAAGGTAATTGGGAAGATGAAAGACGAAATGTTAGGAAAACCCATAGTAGAGTACGTGGGTCTGAAACCAAAGATGTACAGCGTGCTAAAGTTAGACGGCGTAGAAAAGAAAGCTAAAGGCGTAAAAAAGTACGTGGTTAAGAAGGACATTACGCACGAGTCCTACCTCAACGTATTACGAACACGCAAGGAACAGCGGCATAAGATGAACAGCCTGCGCAGCTATGGTCATCAGATACATAACGTCACGCAGGAGAAGGTGTCACTGTCTGCATTTGACGGTAAGCGATGGATGTGTGATGACGGAGTGCATACGATAGCATTCGGACATCACACGATAAGCAGTTCTTCTTTGACGAACCCACGCGTGGGACCATCATGAAGATAATACAAGATGGGCTGACCCTTCTTAGCTATCGCACTTCGGATCTGGTAAGTTTCCAAAGACCAATTAGGATCCGTAGCTCTTTTGGATCCTCCTTCTAATTCACCCGACTCATAGAGATATCGAACCGTGACATCGCCTAATCTTTTTTCCTGGGGGAAGACCGCCCTCGAACTTCTGATGAAGGACTTGTGTTCCACGTGTTTCTTTTTTATGGCATCCTTGGGTTTCATTCCCGTAGCCCTGGCCGCCTCGTTGTTCGAAGCTGCGACGACCTGGGGGAGCCTCTGAGTCCATTCCCTATTGCGTTTGGAGGGATCTTCCAGCTCTTTCCAATACTGGTACCCAAAGAGACGCTCGGCCAGGGTCTTATTGAATCTTTCGACGATGCTTTGACCCCTGTGGTACTCTGCTTTAGCTCTTCTAATCTTGGTGTCGTGGCCTTTCAGGGTCTTGGTAACCACGCCCATGAACTCTGTCCCCGCATCCACTTGCAGCAGCTTAGGCCATTTCAAGACGCGCTTATAAATCCTACCTAGGGCTTCTGCGACTTCCCCAGAATCCTTGCTGGTTATGGGTTCGGCGTCCTTGTATCTGCTTGCGATATCGACTACGGTCAAAGCGTATCTATAGGTCTTTTTTCTCACCTTATCGTGCGGCAAGAAAAGCAAATCTGCCTGATGAACTTCATTAGGGGCATTTACGGTGAAGCTGGGCCTGGGAATGTACTTGGGCACGGGAAGATAAACCTGCCAGAGGGTTTGTTTTTTCAACCAGTTCTTAGCCGTTTCGTCTGATACCCTGGCCGCGGTCGCGAGTTTCTTGATAGCTGACGCTCCTCTCCAATAGCCTTCCGGCCCATAGTAAATCCTTTTAAGTTTGTCCTCTACGCGGCCCATTATATGAATTCCAAAACAAGATTGATCTTACGTCCGTTAAAATCCACCGTCTTTCCGTCCACTTTAATGGTGATGTTTATGCTTTCTACCAAATTAGATAAGTCATAGCTCAAAGAAATGGGAGTGTATTCTACTGGGTCAAATGGATTACCTTGGGGCAGAAACTTGGACATAAGAGAAGACTTTTCTCCATTGTTGTAACTATGAACCAAATCGCAATAGACTTCGTAAGAGGATGCGACTTTCCATTTTACATCATATGTACTGCCGCTATTTATCGTGGTACTAGTAAGGCCCAGGAGTTCTACCAATGAACTGCCCTTTAGATTGGCGCTTCCACTATTTTTCTTGAGTTTCATTTCATGGGGTAATCCTGTGGTAAGAGTGTATCCATGCTTCGCTAGCTCCTTAGCCAGTGTTATTGGGGTGTAATGGGAATCTGGTATTTTTGGTTTGGTGCCGGAAGTTCCGATGACAAAGCCATTAATTAAATTATACCAAGAATTGTACAAAGAGCAACTAACCAACCGAACCTTACAGGCTTTGATGGGAGGATTCAAATACGTGGTAAAGTCATTCTTGTCGCTTTCCAAAAAGACGATCATTATATTAGATACGCCAAAGCCACGCCTCCGGCCAGCCCTGCGACTCCTACGAAGACCAGCTCACTATCTTTTTGTTTCTTAGAAGGCTGGTAGTAATTCTTGAACTGAGGCTTTTTTAACGCCACTGTGGGATGCGCTTGCGCATAAAGTTTGAAGGCGTAGTCTGTGTTTTCGAAGTTCTTGTCTGCCTGCATTTTGTCTTGGTAGTTCTTATCCAACCAATCCCTGTAAGCTTGTCTTTTTTCATTCCAAGCCGCTACGTCCCTTTGATATTTCTCCAGCGCTAAGTCGTGTCTCTTTCTTTCGGCGGCACCGCTTTTGTCGCCTCTAACTAATCTATCCAAATATTGACCACCATAATTAGCTCCAGTGAATGCTAAGGCTGCAATGACTCCACCTGCGACTAAGCTAACCATTATACATTAGGTAGGTACTTTTCCTTCCGTAGATAATCCTTTACCATGATAGCCCCGCCAACGGCAGCGGTCATCTTAGCAAAATTAGCGAAGCTCTTGCTTGGGTCTTCAGTAAAGTCTTCTTTGAGCACTTTCTTACCTACCCAACCAATACCCGCAACGATGGAAGTAATGATAGCTGCTTCTTCAACAGTTTTCAACAACGCGGTCGACATTATATTACAAAGCGAGAAGGAAAATCTAGGTCGCCACGGGTGATAAATCTACTCCATTTCAGGGATCTTACTCTTTTTCGTCTCTACAGGTGCGTGATATGTTGGCGGCACATGCACGGCCTCCCACTTTACTTCTGGCTTCATATTCCACCATTGTAAGTAAAGGCTGCCCGCTGCTATAGCAATTCCTAACGCACCAATGACGTACCCAGGATTAATGGAGGATTCCTTTTCGTCCTCCACCTTTTCCACCTTCTTTGCTTTGTTCTTCTTATTCATCTCCGCGAGCTTCTTTCCCGCGGCAACTCTCCCTGGAGATTTAGCCTTGGTGATTCGTCGCTCCTCTACTTGAGGGGTTTCCTCCGCCTTCGATTCTGCTTCACTCATTTATATCTAAGGACTTGAAGGACTTGATAAGTAACTTAAGACGACTTGACTAAGTACTTAAGGATGACTTAACTAGGTACTTGAGGCGACCTGGGTAATTCCCGCGAATGACTTGACTAAGTACTTAAGGACGACTTGACTAAGTACTTGAGGCGGCTTGATCAGGTACCTCAGCAAGTGCCGCCTGAAAGACCTTTTCAACTTCTCTGTCCTTTTTGAAGTCCTTCCAAGATGTTCCGAAGGAACCTAGTACCTCCTTCAAGTCGACGTGCTGAGCTACGTGCAAAGCCGCAGAGGCGACTGCCATTAACTTACCGCACTTCAAAGACAACCACCCACAGGTTATCTTAAGTTCTTGGGCGATGACATAGTCATCTCTTATGTCCTTCTGTAGTTGCTCCACGTCGTCTATGGGCAGCGCAAGTCCAAGCAATTTAGTGGCAAGTCGGATAGCGGAGTCTGCTACGGCGTCCGTGGTCTTACTTGCGAGGGCAGCCTCGTACCTCTTATGGAACTTCTTAACCTCCTCTTCTGACAGCTTATTAACCTGCTCATGGGTGAGTTCCTTACCTATCATTTCTTTACACTTCCCCGAAGACACAAGAATGTTAAGTTGTTCCTTGAGGTTACTTTCATCTAACTGTGTGGGGACTTCATCTATGAGCTGCTCAATGTCCATATACATTAGGAATCATAGATTCCAACCTCGTACGGAAACCTCAAAGAGAAGATCATCTTGGAATGTTGGTGCGTTTTTAAATGCCGCATGTATTCGTGCAGCTGTTCCTTGCTTATCTCGCCGCCGTAGTCGCTTAAAATGGTTTCCAGGTCAGACTTGCTCGGAGTATAAAATACTACGAGAGAGCCTATGTTTTCCCTAAAGGGCTTAGAGACGCTGGTAAGCTGCTGGGAAAGCAACCAAACGCTGATATTGTCGTGTCTGCCGCTGAAAGCGAGCTTCACTAATTCGGAGGCGCGTCTTTTTACGTCGTCCCCGCAGGCGATGTCATCCAGTATGAGTAAAGTCTGCGTATCTTTAGGGAATTGCTTGTGCCAGAACTTCAAATGGCTGGATAACTCGTTAGGATCTAAGATATCTACGAAGAAGTCGTCATCTTTCACTCCTATGCCTTCCCAGGTGCGGTTATTCACGTAGGTGGGACAAAGCAGCACTATGTAGTCAAAGCGGTATCTAAAGGGTCCTAATAGCTGCTCCACGATGAACTGGGTCTTTCCGCAGCCGGTGGGTCCTACTATCAGAGCATTGCAGGGAATATGATTCGGATCCATTATATATACAATGGACCCAGTGGAAGTAGTAAGAAGGATTGCCACCGACGCAAAAGATAAAAGAGACACCATAGAAATGCAAAGGGAAGAGATAGACCGGTTAAAAGAGCGTGTACAGGAATTGTACGATGAAATGTGTGGTCTGAAGCGTGCAGAACGGTTTGGCGCGCTTTTGACAATGGCGACGTGGGCTAAGGAGTCCATTAAGGACTTCATTCGATATCCCCCATAGATATATGGACTGCATTACGTGCGAACTACCTGCTGACTGCATAATCCCTCCCAAAACACCGATACCCAAACCGTGTAAAAAATACACCTGCCGCCACTGTAATAAGGTATTCTCTGAAGAAGACTTCGTTGGACATTGGTGTCCCGCGGATACTAAAGCACAAAGGACTTTAGACGACGTTCGAGAAGAGTAAGAGGTCGCAAAGAAGATCTTACTAAACCCCAGCAAGAGGAATTAGCATAGGTCTTTCTTTTTTATTGTTATTTTGTTAAATGCTGCAAAGAGGTCTCAAGTAAGGACCTATTTTTTATTGTTATTTTGTTAAATGCTGCAAAGAGGTCTCAAGTAAGGACCTATTTTTTATTGTTATTTTGTTAAATCGAAGAATGGTTAATATGATTATCTTTTTGCTGGTTTCAACGATGAGAAAGAATGATACCTCATCTTTTAATGGGGGCTTAACAAAATAACAAGAAATAATAGACCCTATCCTAAAACCCTCTTACAGGGTTTAACAATTTAACAATAAAAAATAAGGTATATATAATGAAGTGCGTGCAATGTGATAGAGCTTTTAGTAGCAAGCAGCGACTGCAATACCATCTTTCCAAGAAAGTCTGTCAAAAGACCATCAGCACTGTTTGTGGCGACTGCGGTAAGGAATTGTCCACCGTACAGGCCCTACGATATCACCGCGAGCATAGAGTCTGCCTTAAAGGCCATTGCCACCGATGCGATGAACCCCTCTTTGAAGAGAACTGGCATAAATACCGCTGCCGACGTTACCACCTCGAAGAAGTCGTCTGTGAAACCCACGGCGATTTAGCAGAGCGATGTTGCCCCCTTGAAACCAGCCGGGCTTTAGTGCTGCGTAAAAAAGAAATAGACCAAGATTTCGTATGCTTTGACGACTACGAAGGCGTAAGATGGGAGAACCGAGAATACTGGGATGGCATCTGCGATAAATGTGGTTGTCAACGCAGCGGTCAACATATTTGGTGTTGCCTGTACGAAGGTCCCAAGCCTTTAGACCATTACCTTGCAATACGAAAAGAATGGTCTAATATATGATGTTACCTTACATCGCAGCGTTCACAGGAGGAGTCTTGATTACGATATCAGCTAATTTCATGCCGGAAAAAATGAGGTCCGACGTAGCAGACCAATACTTAGAAGCTCATGAGGACGACTACTAATCACACAATGGATTAACCTCCGCCTTTCTTTCAACGTCGAACTTCCATCGACCGTTGACTTTACCATAGCTACGTATGTGAGTGTACTCTTCGCCTTGCAGTACGTACCGTACGCAGTCAGGAGCCCATAAACTGTACTCTTGGCTGCCGTCTAAGAGGACCAACCTTAAGCGGTTAATGTCCTCGAAGACGACGTAATTTTTTATTTTGTATGCGATGCCAGGTATTAATTCGCGCCAGTGAGTTTGTTCAACTATCATTATATCTATGAAATATTTTTTGGTGCGTTTGTAGTGTCTCCTGCGATTTGAAAGCCTTAACACACCAAGGGCAAGGTATGCGAATGCCGTCGACGTAACGGTCGATTTCCCTGCATATTAAATCGTAATCGTTGCAAACCATCGTAAGATAACCATTCATTTCATATTGCGTCAATACCGCTTTTTGTTTGTCGGACAATACGCCGTTACCCTTTGGCGTCTTCAGTTCCAGACAGAACCCATTGTATTTCTTATGGGAGTCAAGAACTAAGATGTCGGGTTGGCCTGCCTGGTAGCCCTTTTGCCAGCACTTTATCCTTTTACTGCTGGTATCTTGCAATTCCCCGAGTCCAGGTGCTAATATCAGCGTAGGGTGAAACCGGCGTACGTAATCGATGACCTTCTTATGTAAGTCAAACTCATTCTCGATCTTGAAGACCAACTTATTTGGACCATCCAACGAGTACTTTCCCGTCTTCCTTAACGTAGGTAGGACATCCTCGAAGACCCAATCTTGAAATGCCTCTGCTGTCGGTAGCTTGGAGCTAAATATTAACTGATACAAACCAGATTCCGTCACGTACAGGGATTGTGGGTGTGAACCAGAAGGGAGGCGATTCACCTCTATTCTAAATTCACTAAGCCTCTTCTTATGCTTATCCCGCACGTGGACTTTAATAGCATCTTTGGTGTCTGCGTAACCTAATGCCTTTGCTACCTCCTTTGCTTTAAAGTACAGCTTATCGCCTTGCACTATGCATTGCAGTTTAGTTTCGTTGTTTTCGAATACGCGGAGCATATTATACGTAAGGGATATTTTTATCCTCAGTCATCCTAGTACGCAACGCTTTTTAGCTGATTCATTTCCACGCTCAGTTGCGCGTCTGAGACTACGAAGATATACGCGTTGATCTTAGTAGTGTCGCTGGCATGTTTGGTGCGCTTGATCTCCAACGTAATACCGTCCTGGGTATTTACCAGCCGCAATCCCTGACCATGTAGGTCTTCGTCGTTCGTCGTGCGCATGTCGATCCACAGCGCATACTTATCCTTAAAGAATTCCTTTGGGTCAATTTGGTCGCCAAACTTACGCGCGACTTCCCGGTACATATCCGCGGGCTTTATCCCTTGTGAGTAAACCTTATTAGGCACTCCGTTGATGCTAACACCTACGTTGGTAATGTTAGGATTAAAGAACGCCTCGGAGTCGCGCAATCCTGCCGTGTATGTCTTTGCGAACAGCAACATTATCCCTGTAAGGCTGCGCCTGGGAAGGTTAATGCTTTGGTTGATGACCTCTTCGACGTTGTTCGTAAAGCTGAACGTCTTGTACATCACGACGTGATCGTAAAGGAAAGCCTTCCCGGCGCTGTATTCCATACCAGCGCTACGTGCTAAGTCTTCGCTGTATACCGTTTCATACTGCAGCTCTAAGTTAGTAACGGAGTATGGGTGGACGGCTGAGGAACTTACGTCCTTTCCCTGTAGGATGTTCGTAGTGTCTGCTAGGGTTACTTCGAACTGCAGCTCGCTTAGCTGCCTTGGGTAGTATGCACCGTGGTTCGCGATAACTTCGAAATCTAATGGAACGACATATTTAGTACCATAAGCCGTCTTTATTTCGTCTTCTCCCGAGGCGCTGTCGGTTGCGCTTCTTACCTTGCGTATGGCTTCACTGGCGATTCCCTGCTCTATCCTTTGCGCGCGGTCAAATGCAGTCAACCATAAGTCCTTGTACGTGGTATACAAATCATACCTATTTAAGTCCAAGAGGGATTCCCCTGCGAACTTCACCCGCATCTTTGAGACAATGTTGCGGCCAAGGTCGTTGACAACGTAACGCGCGTCCGCAGTGCTTGGTTGTATTGCTAGGTCAAACCTTAGCGCCAGGGTGCCAGGAACCAACACTAGGTTATCCGTTAGGCGGGGCACGCCTACGTACAGGGTTTCCCCTGGCTTAGCGCTGCTGGGGGTAAAGGTGACACGGTGAAAGGTGCGTTCTGCTTTCAGTCCGCCAACCTGCTTAGGTAATACGTTGGGGTTTAACTTTGAGCTTATCATATATAATGGAAGTAGAAGGAACGGATTTTGACCCCACCACCGAAGAAGGTCAAGTAGACATTAACGACGAAGAATACGACGCATGGACTAAAGGCGCGGAAACCGACCCCCTAATCTACGATATGGCTCTAGAAAACAAGTATGGTAATAGATGGAAAAGCTTCAAGGCCGCCTTGAATCGCATGTGGCAATCAAAAAACCACGGCAGCCCCGTCCCTGAGTACTTGGAGCTTCAAAACATAGAGCAGCCTGAGGCAGCCGCGCGGGAAACTGTAGAGTGGGCAACGCAAGAGTTAAGGATGCGTCACCCCCACATTGACACTGACGCGATAAGACTCACAGAAAAAGGAAACAAAGTCCTCATAAGCGTCAGAGACCTGAGACAACCCGACAAAGACCGCTGGACGAAACCACAGCTCCTTTTTGACGAAAATGGCTCGATCAAGGTCAACGTGGCAAGATTAAGGGGCTTTCAAGAGGCCGCCCGAAGCATGTTAGAAGGTATGGAAGCATTGAATGAAAGGATTGCGCTAGAAAAACGCGCTATCGAACTGCAAAAAACGTTAATGGAAAGGGAAACAGAGTATGAAAAACAAATACAACAGCTAACCGATGCTCAAAAGAAAGAAATCAAGGGTAAAGACGAGGTCATGCTACAATTCAAGCGAGAAGCTGAAACGGCTTTAAACGAAAGAGACCAAGCCAGACAAGCCTTCAATCTTGCTATGAAAGACCTGGATATCAATAACGAGGAAGCTAAGGACTTACGGACCGCCATAACTAGGTCTTTAGAGGAACGGCGGCAGTTGGTTGCCGAAATTAACACTAAGGAAGAACAAATCCGACAAAGAGATCAGGCCGTCGAAGACCTGGAGGGGCAAATAGAGCGACAGCAGGAAATAATCGACGACCAAACCCGTCCCGAAGAGGAACGGGAAGCAGCTCAAAAGGAGGTGGAGGCCCTCGAGGTACGCCTTGCGGAATTACAGGCGCAAAAGGAAAACCTGGAAAGAGAATTGGGGCTTACCACCAAGGAAAAGGTAAAAAGAGCCCTTTTGAAGTATGGTCTTCCGCTGGCATTTGCGGTCGCTATTTCAAGCGTAGTAGGCGTGATCTTGTCCGCGCTTAAGGCTACAGGCGCGGGCGTAAAGAAATTAGGCAATGGGCTGACGGACTTGGGAAAAAAGATGGCAGCCGGTCTTCCTGGGCTGCTGGGTAGCGTTCTTGGCCTGGCACTTAGGGCCGGCGGCGAACTGCTAAAGTTTGTGGGGAATAACATTTGGATATTAGTCGTCGCTATCGGCGTGGTCCTCCTGAAGAAGATGAGGGGTTGATCTTATCCTTGTATGTCATGTCGGGCTTATCGTCGTCGGGCATCCGAGGCGTCCTCGACTGGGGATAAGTAAAGATAGTATTCGCACCGCCTTGATAATGCGGAACTAGTGGTATGGCTGTTATAGTAGAAATGGTTTTATGATTCCAAGTTTCATTGGGGTTGTTAGGTAAACTATTTATGAAAACCGTGCGGGTGCTAAGCCTACTATCTGGGAAAAGTTGTAGCTTAGCGTACTCGCAATTAACCACCATTTGAAACGTCAACACGTAAAACGCCTCGATACTATATCGATATGGTTGCGCCGAGAAATGAGAAGGCTCTCGATTATTAGCCGATATCCTAAAGGGCGCCAAAGGCTCATTATTCTCATCTATTAATCTAAGTCCTATATTAGATTGATACGCTGTGGAAAAGTTAATACTACAAATGATCAGTGCAAGACCTCCAACTTCAACCCACATTCCAATATCACGCCAGCCGCGATGCTCAAGATCCTTATCTGTTAAGTAATAAACATGGTGGGTTTCCCTCTGATGTGGATTCATATATTTAAAGACTAAGCACTGTCAAAGTGCTAATGGTTAAGTGGTTATAAGCCGCATCTCTTTGATTTTCTATGCTATTCACGCAAACGCTCCCTGAGTCGTCTACTCTTATTTGTAGCTTTACCTTCCCGTGACAGTTAGTGACCATATGAAAAGTCCAAGTCGTAAGATTCTCAGGGCTATTCGGTGGCGGCTCTACGGAGAAATGCACAGGCTCCCTGTTGTTCGTCTTCGCACGCATGGGCTGCAGTATGCCATTCTCATCCAGGAACCTAAAGCCCACGTTGGCATGGCCGGTCGTGCCAATACAAATACTGCAAAGGATTAACTTCTTTCCTGAGTAATTCAAATTCACGGACATGCCCGTGACATCAACCCAAGATGCTTGGGTGTATTTTTTCTCACCTGTGTAAGTCGTATAGACACAATCTACTCCAGCTACGTAGGGGTTGTTCATCGCCATATATAATAGCTCAGACCAACACCCGCGACTGCTAAGCTGGCTTTTAGTAAGTTATGGTCGTATTCCTCGGGTATCGTAGGCATAACATGGGCCTTCTTCGATGGTTTCTTAACTACGGGTAGCTTCGCTTCGTGTGACTTTTTTGGCTTCTCTACGAAGTGAGGAATGTTCCTAAGAGTGTCAGAGTTCACGTCGTTCACCCCAAACTTCATATCCTTAGTAGCTCGCTGCAGCTTGTTGTTATAACCCACAACGGAATTGGTGTTAATAACCAAATTACTTGGCATTAACCAACAACCAGGCGACAAAGCGTAATCCAGTCGCACTTTAGACCGCTGCACCGCTAATTGATATCTCTGCACCGATTTAGATATGTCATTTTCTATTATTGCAGACTCAAATAAAGTTAGGAATTCTTGTTGCGTTTCCTGTGAAGCGCCTTGGGATCCAACAATGGGGTTGCGGGTATTTACCTGCGCTCCCAGGATGCAGTACACGAATGCTTCTATGCTACGGTTAATCCTGGCTAGGTTTCTTAGACCTTTTCCTTTCATTAACACGAACGGATCCCAAGTGCCGGGGTAGTTTGTTTGAATTCTAGTAATTAATGAATTATTGCCCTTATCACCACCCATATCGCTAAACTCTAACTCATTACTTGGGTATTCCTGATGTCCGTAGTCGGCTGGCTTCTCACCATTGACACCCCAAACATAAACTATGCCTAGTCCATGCGTCTTACCCTCCTTATAACGAAAGTCTTCTTGCTGTGGTTTGAACTCATTAATTAACCTTTCCAGGGCTGCGGCGTCATATCGGTTATTCATTGGATTAAATGCCTTATCTCCCGGTAGGGGTGCGTTAAGCTCCTTCAACAACCTCCTTACCGTAAAGGCAACGTGAAACTGCATAATTGGAATGTGAAACATGTCCGCGGCAACACCACAACCTTTAGTGGCAGCCCAAATAGCAAAGTCTAACTGCTGCGGCCAATACCGCATATTGGGCCCTGCTAACCATTCCCTGGCCTCTTTACCCGACGTATGCTTCAACATCGTATTCTTATAGATATTTCTTAGTATTACGTTAAATGATTGTTTACCCACTGAAATCTTCAGGTGCGTTACCAGCTTTTCGAAGTTGTTTACACCACCTTCAGCATCGTAAAATGGGTAATCTTCCGTGGTTAACAATAAGTTTCTAGGAAAATTAGGTGCTTTATGCTCGGGGTTTGGTGGCCTTTCTTTATGAACGGGGTGTACAATCGTCAATCGCTGCACCTGATCACCTACTTGCTCCAGCTTTGAATGTTTCAAATCCTCATTGCTGTACATCCTAGAGCCGTTATAGTAAATCCCATCGGGTCTTCTTTCGAACTTACTAGGGTCTGCATGCGGAAACATCTTCCTAAAGGCCCTCCAGTTCCAGTAATCCCGGTTGTCGTGATGTGGCTGCTCCTCAATATCATTCCCAAAAGCGTCGTACATTAGTATATATAATGGATGTTATACCATCAGCACCTAAGTTGTACCCAGATGTTCCCTATACTACACCTAACGAATTAAACGCTGAAAACTTTCGTCTGAATAAAGCGAACTTAATCCTGGCTTACTTGGAAGGGCAAACAAAACACTATGAAAAAGTTAGGAAGAAATACGTCAGAGCCCGGAGTACGCTACATAAGATTGCGATAACTTCAGGATCCATATCTGTTGTGTTAACGGGTTCTGGCGTTGCTACTTCGCTTACCGGGCCGGGAATAATTGTTGGAGTTCCTTTGGCCGGCGTTGGGGCAGCTTGTGGTATTATTTCTGCTGTTGCTACGGGTATTATGAAACAGTTGTCAAGCAAAATATCCAAGCATGACACTACAATAGCTCTGTCAAGGGCTAAAGTAAATACTATCACTGACCTTGTCTCAAAGGCTTTGCGTGACAGAAAGATAGACGACGTAGAATTCTCGCTTATTCTGACCGAAGAAGACAAATACGAGAAATTAAAGTCGGACATAAGGAATAAAAAAACAGTCGTAAAAGATCTTTCCGAGGAATCTCGCAAAAAGATCTATCAAGAAGCGAAAGAAGAGCTTCAAAGAAAGCTTGCTCAGTAAACATCTGCTTTGAAAAAAGCGAGACAGGATTTCATTTACATATCGAACGTCAGTCTAGAAATTACGCGTAATATAAATTCAGTGAATTATTACGCGTAATATAATTTCAGTGAATTATTACGCGTAATACGAATTATTTGGCGAATTATTACGCGTAATATAAATTCAGTGAATTATTACGCGTAATATGAATTATTTGGCGAATTATTACGCGTAATACGAATTATTTGGCGAATTATTACGCGTAATATGAATCATTTAGCGAATTATTACGCGTAATATAAATTATTTGCATAACCTTATTTGGTAAATTATTACGCGTAATATAAATTCATCGTATGAATTACGCGTAATATGTTATTGTCGCCTCGGAATCCATCCTAACAGGGGGTGGTTGGGGTCTATCTTGTAAAATATTTCGTAAATTACGTCGGGGTAATAAGGAATATCCTTATCCAGCCGACAAAACATCCACTCGGCTTTTGTCATATCAGAAACCTCGGGAATAGACTTACCGGTAATTTCAGACAAAAGATAGGGAATAGCTTTGTAATATTTCCCTAGTTTTAATTTTTTCAATGTCTTCCGTAGACTTTGTGGGGTTGGCTCTTCTAAATGGTCTATGATTTTCTTCTTTACTTCGTTGTCTAAATATACCGGTCGATAACCTTGGATATGACTCATCCAGTCCCTAAAGTATTTTATTCTTTTGTATGGCGTCTTCTTACGACCTCCGTTGGAATAATATTGTTCCCTGGTAGCACAAGGCACGGCATTACGAATATTTTTACCGCACTCGTAACACTGTGCTGACGTGTCGTCTTCTATTTGCATTTTCTTACCACAACAAATATACTTATTTGGTTTAGTAGGTACAAACTTGGGTTTCAAGCACTTTACACAGAAATCATAAACAAACTCTTTACAATCTTCGCGCTCCATATATAGACTAACATATTTGCGCTGTTGCCCCCAACCACACTTGGAGTGGGGATTGTCCGTAGGTGGATTTTTGACACGGGTCTTGCCCGTGTTGAGATTGCGCTGGAACCCCCATTCCCTATACTACTATGGTACAATGTACGACTGTATGAAAAGTTTGGGGAAAATGACATTTCTCCTCCTATTTCTAGGGATTAACCGAGCATTTCAATCCAACATCAAAAGCTTTTCGAAACGTACGCGTTTAAGGTAATTTACCTACGCGTACGCTTCGAAAAGCTTTCGATATTGGATTGAAATGCTCGGTTTATATTTGAAATCCTTACCCCTATGTATGATTCGTTGCCGTTTCTCACTCCTCCTAATGCAATGTCGTACTGCTGCATATGTCTTCCTGATGCAGTTTGCGACCAACCCAAAGCCGCCCAACCAGTTGTCTCTGCAACGAATTTGAAGTAAAATCTTGGAAAGATCGGATCGGTGGTATTGACTGACCAGTACACGTCAAATACATTGGATTTGAGAATAAGGTGATGTTTATACTCTCTACTCTCCGTAGCGAGCAACAGCACCGCTAAAATCAACCAAATAACGAGCACTTTCATCATGGAAGGTTCTTGGAACGAGCGCCTTCTGGTTATTCAAAGGTAAATATTAACTGATAAAATATGCATAAGTCGATTACTATGACGTCATACCCTATTTATTGCGGCCTTTCATTTGTGTTTGTTTGTTTATCCGTGAAAACCCTAGCCTGCGAAGCGGCGCTCTGGGGGAAGGGGGAAGGAGAGAGAGAGAGCTCCTTCCCTCCCTCCCTCTTCCGCCTTTTCTTCCCTACTCTTTTAATTTTATATCTCTAAAAAAAGCATAATTTCCAAACAAACTCATTTGAAAAGCAGTATACCGATTCTAGAAGAGAAACTAGCTAAAAACTAGTGTGAGCGGCGTCGGTGTTTCTAATGAAACAGTAATGATAAAAGGGTAGATTTTACACCATGAAAAGATTAAAAAAACGGACGCTAGTCCTATGTCGGAGTAAAAGGGGAACATACCGATTCTAGATGATCGGTGCTGATTTGGTGCTGATACACATCTGTCAATCACCGCCTGTCAATAGCGCAGCGCGCTGATTCTAAAAATAGCTTAAAGATTCGGACAAACATTGCATTCTGTTTAACCGCTACGAGGATTATACGAACCGATTTTATTATTTTTACTTAAAGTTACAATAATAACCCATGTAAACTAAGATCAACTGCGATCGGCTGTGAAAATTATCTGCTGAAAGTAAACTTGTAAGTTTGTTTGTACGAATTTCGCCTTTGTCTTCGTTTTTATGACGTCACGGTTGCGCTGCGCTATTCGAATATACCAAAAAATATTCAAAACGAGGTTGGATGTGTTGTTTTCATACATTTCCTATATACTAATTCCGAAAAAATTCGGAAAAATTCGAAATATTCTAAATTTAGCTTTAGCCAAATTTGTAGCCTGCACTGCGCATATTACCGGAAATAATGAGACTCCCGATATAACGTTTGAATGGAACAATATAGGCGTTTAAATTAGGAGCAAAATTTCTCCGATATGATATTTAATAGGGCCATGAGTTTAGCGGATATTTTAACTCGCCTTAGTCTTCCCTCGGTCATTGTATGTTTAGGTTAGGTCCCGTTTCGTACTTTAGCGAGTGTAGTGTGAAACAGTGATCTATTTATTCATTTAATTAACTTTACCTGAGCACGGTTAGCTGCTACATTTTCACATTTCCCTGCTATTTGAGTTCATCTCTTGTTTGCGGATTTTCAGGTTTTGAATGTTCTCATAGACCACCCTAAAAAAGTGTGACGTCATGTAGCTCAAAAATTACTAACACAGTGACCCCCCCCCCCCCCCCCCCTTTAATTTCTTGAATAGCTATTACTTAATTAATGAATCCTTCAAAGTTTAGTTTGGGATCGGGTTTTGGAAAGCATTATTTATATTACCTTTTTTATTTTTCCAAAAATATCCCCAAAACGAAGGAAATGGCATTTCTGGAAACTAGACCTCCTATGTTTAAGCTTTTTTGCAGTCAGCAGTGAAATTCCTCCAGTAACGACAAGTTTGATTTTCCTTTCTCCGATTCCTGGATCTGTCCCTGCTAAATTTGACAAGTATTGGTTATTACAATATATATATACTACAGTACATGCCTAAAAAAAACTTGCCACTGCACACTTTACACACATCATTAACGAAAACCCCCTACTTCTGATCTCCTCTCTTGGGCCAACAATACCAAAGTTATAGTTATGACATACTTGACAAGGGCGGATCCAGGGTTTTTTGAAGGGGGGGGGGGGGGGCAGGGGTAAATTTTGTGGGCAAAGGAATCCTAGTCGCATTTTTACCACAGGAAGCCCATTTGACCTCAGGAATGAGAGGGGGGTTGTGACCCCCCCCCCCCCCCCCCCCACCCTCCCCCTGGATCCGCCCTTGCTTGACAGCATTGTCTTAGCTCTTTCTGGGTTGTCAAAGTGATGATTAATTAAAATGTTCCTGATTACTGAATACTGCCATGAATGGATTGTAGAATGCATATTTATTGACTTTGATTACTTACATTACAAAGTGTGAATCTTTTTTTTGTGTATCAAAATTAAAATCAAGGAGCTATAAACTATTCTCTTTAATGTGCATTGATGTCATTGATTACCTTAACCATTAAAAAAAACATTTTTAAAATCAAGTACATGAAAAATCAGCAACGAAAAGAAAACAAGTTGTTTAAAATATCAGTTCCACATTAGTGTTACATCAGCAAAGTGCCCAGTTGGAGAAGCACAATTACTGAGGATATAATGGTAACTGCAACAGAAGGTAATGTGGATGGAGTATCACTTGGTTTTGCTGTAGTAGACTGTTCTCCAAACTGTTCTCCAGTAAACATGTTGTAGGCAAATCTAGTGTAATCTCTATCACTATGCTTGACGAAGTTAGTTGGAGCTGGAGAAGGACCTATCGCATCAGTACTTGCTATTGCCCACATTAACCAAATTTTGGTGCCATTCTGTAGTAAGAAAACATCCAAAAATTGAAAATCTTTAAATTGACTCTTTCATAGAGCAAATATTGTTTCTAAATTATGAAAGATGAATGACCCAAGAGATATTGCCCCAATTCATGGTTCTGACTATATGCTTACTTACGATTAATGTCCCACAAGCTTAACAAATTATTTAGTTAGAATACTTCAGAATTTAAAACTCTGGTTGGGGAAAATTGATCATAAATTGTTTCAATTATTGACTAGTACTGTGAGAGAAATAAGAGAAAATTGTTTTGTAATCCTTGTAGTACTCTTTAAAACTGATAACATGTAGTTGTTTGTGTGACAAGATTTTAATTCCACTGGGAAAACTGCTGCAATGGTGATTGACTATTGTCTGAGTCAGAACCATATTTTCAGCATTGATTCTACATGAAGTGAATAGTTGATTGGTAAAATATTTTTTTATATTTTTAGATCTTCAACTGACAAAAATAACTAAAAAAATTTTTAAAAAAGATTTAATCTAATACTAAAAGGAGTTTCCAGAAGTTATTGTCAAAAATAAAATTCTGAAACAATAATCACTGCTTGAGCGGTGATTATTTATGAGGTTTTCCGAAGTTTGCCAGAGTAAAACTAATACTACAAACTACAAAGTCTAAAAATTATACTAAAAACAATTATTCACCTATTAGGCTTAGGCCTAATAGGGCAAACGTTGAACCTTCCATGCACTGGACTTAATTACATCAAAGAATGCCGCCTCATTATCACCTGATATCCATTGTTTTTAATGAGTTCGGTGCATGGAAAGTTCGATGTTTGCCCTAGGCCTTAGTTTATCCGCTCAAAGACTTTTGGCTTGATAAATATTCCATGATATTAACTTTGCCATCAGCAAATAATTATTGTTTAATATATACTTACTTTTAATGGCACATCAGTAGCTGTATCAAATGTATTTGCAGCACGGTTGAATTCAATGGTAGTGTATCCATCAGCTTCTGTAGCATTGGTCGGGACCAGGGACTGTAAGCTAGGACCATCATGGTCAGGCCTGCCTGGCGTTGAAGAGTAGTAGTCCTGCAATAATAGAAACCAAGCAGTTCTAGAATAAATAGTCCTCAAAGTGCAATTTTGTTAAGCTGTCATGACACAAAGACAAACATTGTATTAATTCTTACATGGTTTCCTGGGGTGCGAATATATGGAGATGGATGAGTTATATTAAAGTTATGGAATTCTAAATAGACCCAAGGAAGCAATATCATATCCAAAAGCCAGATTTCACCAACCAAAAAAGGTTTCTATCCATATGTAATAACTTTTAATTAGTCTTAGTTCCTATGAAATATATGCCACAAGTTAAGTTTTGTCTGCTGCAATTACTGTTTAAGTCAACTGCAGAGCATCTAGGATAAGAAATCTTGGTTTTACCACTCTTTTCGCCACATGCTATCTGATTGGAACAACAGTTGCAACAAGGAAATAGGGCAATACACTGCCGCCAATCAGAGAACATAAAGGTACTGTATGGTAAATTTATTTGACTGACGGAAGTGTATTGGCCAATTTTTCTGTTGCAAAAACAAACAAAGTTTGTCATATATATATATCATGGAAAAGATTGCTGTATATCAAGCCTAAGCTTAAAGTGCATATAACCCCTAAAATCAAACCACTTTTATCATATTCTAGACATCACCAGCTTTCAAATTATATACATACGAGGTCGATTGGATAATTCCTCGGCGAGATATTGAGGCTTAAAGGTGCGATTTTGGGCTTCCTGTGTCAGGGTGGACGTGAAAATATGATCTGAGAAAGAGAGTAATCTGTGACGTCAAGATAGGTATCGGAGCATGCGTACTAATTACTGAGCTAATCCAATTTTCGTATGCTTGTTCCATCAACCTTGTGACGGTCAAGAACATGCCGTCCGCTCACTTGTATTTTATTCGTTAGGGAGTCGATATTTTTTGTAGGATTTCTTTGAAAAGCCTTCTCTTTAGCGATCGAAAATAAGATTATTTTGTTCAACTGAGTTAAGCGATTCTGTTAGCACTCGTACTTTGATTATAGCAATATAATGTTTGTGTTTGATGCTCGACGCTCACTCAATTCAAGAAATAAAAGCGTTCTAAGAACTCCAAAAAATCGAACGATTCTACAACCGATTCTAAGCAAAACCTCAAATTCTCAAGAGAGTACCAGATTTTATTTTATTGGAGATATATTTCAAGATAACAGACTTATATAATCGATAAAAAATATATACCGTATGTCAAACGTAAACAGTATAAGTCTCGAATGATTACGAGTCAAAAGCTGGACAAATTCAGAGAAACTATTAAAAACCTGTCCTTGTCCAATTAATTTTACACTGTTCTTCTTTATGATGTAAACTTTAAAACATTTTCGCCAGACAAGCGGTTCGCTTCTGGGCTGGCCCGTCTTCAAACATATCCATGATCTGAAGGTACTCGTCCTTGCATTTTAAGACTTATTATTCTGTGCTCTCGAACTCTGGTCCTCTTTGCTTAATAAGCTATTGAAAACTTTAAAACTCCAGGAATAGAACTGTATTCACATTCATCCAGTCATAGCTCAATTTAGAATCAGAAAACTGATAGTAATGCCATAAATAAAAACAGTCAAAACAACGAAACTTTAAAGAGGTCAAATATATTACATCTGCGCATGTGCCTGGTTCTCGTCAAGTCAGTGTTCTTAGTGTTTGACAGGTCAAGGGTACCTATCTTGTCGTCATTTCCGGTAGCTCGTCCCAGACCCAAAATTCCCGGCCAGGGCGGGGCCAAAAAAATATTTAAAAATCTGTAAAAAATTAAGAATTGTTCAGAATCGAATTCTGACAACGAGAATTTACTAAGTAAATAATCAAAGTGTAATAAAACGCATTCCTTCTTTTAGACACATATCTGTTTGCATATTTTGGAAAGCCATTCTTCATTAAAATATAACAAACTCTTGATACATTTGATTTATTAGTGGTTTACTATACATATCCTGTTACCTTTGCAGTTTTGATTTTTCGAACTCTAATAAGGGATTTACATTCATAAATTTCCCTCAAGACGCCTAATTAAGATAGTTTTATTACCTGTAGTACTTAGTCCTCTCTGCTTCAGTTCATACCTCAGTTGAGGCAGTGTTAATGTTTGTGGGACAACATCCTTTAGTTGCTGTTGGTGATTTTTGGTTATATGTTCTTCAAGTGTAAATATATCTGGAAATCTTGCAGTGTAAAATTCACAGCTAATAGGTTTAAGGATATTTATTACTGAGGTCAACAGCTTTTTTTCTCTAGCACACTCCTCAATTTCTTGTGCATCTGAACAGATAACACGCTTACCTTCACTTTCATTTGTGATAAACCTACCACACTCACAAGTAGTACTTTCTGAACTGTGAGGTGGTAAACGGGAGTGAAAATGTGAAGTGAAAGTAGAGGGAAGGGGATGGTGTTCAGGAAGATAAAATGTTCTTATGTAGTTCACCCTCATAACCTGTCCCCATTTACCGCTGATGTCGGCTGCAGTAGACCTATTTGTAAGAGATAGGTCCTGTTTTATTGCAGCATGCTTGGATTCTTTTGCCTGCAAAGAGATAATACCATACCCACAATTATAGGTTTTAAACAGCAAAGCTGCATGATAAGGTAGGGCATATCCTACAGTCCATACTGTAACATTTAGATTTGAAGGAAAAAACAAGGAATTTAGAGCAAAATACATACCACATAATTCATTAAGCAATTCAATTTCTGTGATATTGGTATCTAACTTGTTAAACAGACTGCCTGCATCTCTGAGGTATTGACCAATTTTACTTAATACTTGCCTTCTTAGATACTGAGCTGGTGATTCATTAGGCATGGCCAGAGAATCAATGATCCTACAGGAATATTGAGCCAGTAAAATGGCTTGATGACCTATAAGCCTTGATGCAAGATTGTTGTGGCGTGTACTTTCATCAATATAATGTTCTCTTACTTTCTTTGATAGAAAGGAAAGACCACACCCACCTGTCTTATCCCCCTCACCCTCAGACCTGATATGATTCAAACTTGTGGCTTGCTGTTGAACTAAAGGGATACTTGCAACTCTTGCACCAACTCCTTCATCTCGGAATGGCGTACTTGTTCTTACTGTGGCCTTTCTTACTTCTGCTTTTGCTGTTGTAGGTGCGGACAGTGTGTCTAGAAATTCATCTATCATGGATCTTTGTAAAGCTTCTTTGTAAAGAAGGTTGAGAAAATGCTGCCATGCATTAATCTCAAAATGGAGAGGTTCTGGCCTCATACGGTCAGCAAAGAGACCAATTCTAGGTGGGCCCAACTGCCTGATTCCTTTTTCCGCCATATATTGTAGCATCTTGCCATGTTTAGTAACTTGTAACAGATTTGAAGGAAGTGAAGCCATGTATTTGCTTAAATTCATCAGGTCTTTTGTTCTAGATTCCATAGTAAATGGATGCCAGGTGTCTGATTGTGTAGTTCCAATGCTACCTCCAACTTTACTTAAATCACTCTTGTGTACATTTGCATAGGGAGATGGATATGTTGCTGCTTGGTTAAGCTCATTTCCAGCCCAGCTTTGCCAAGACTGATCAGCACTTGGCTGAAACTCAAGTGTACACTGCTGCTCACATACTGTTATTACATTACCTTCAAGCATTTGCATTTCTTGTGTAATCTGATTCCACAGATCAGACATGACTTCATCTTTCTCACTAATGCTGAGGCAATGTAATAAGTAGTGGTAGTCTCTACTGCGAACCCTGCTCCAGAAATTCCAGCAGGTCAAGCTGCCAATTGACATACTTAACTGGCTAGTTTCTGGAGCACCATCATCTGAGAACTGAAATATGAAATGGTTGGTATTCCCATTAAGCCACACAAGCTTTCTTTTCAGATGAGGTAGACGCAAATGGAGATCTAAAATCATGAAAACCAAGCCTGTAACAGTCCTACATGAACCTGAAACATTTGGAATTTGACAAACATGACCAATGTTAAGACTTTTTACAAACTGCTCCACAGCTGAATCGGACACCTGGCGCATTAACTTAATATCTACTCCTAAATGTTTTAGATTTCTAGGAACCCAAAGTTCCTTATCAGGATCAAAATATGAGCTTTGCGTTTTACCTAGGAAGTTAAACTTACGATGTCACAAAAAATTTTGATACTTCATAGAAGTGACTTGCTTGAGAGCTTCTACTGAGCTACTATAGTTATTTAATGCTCTCCCAAACATACCCTGTAAGTATTTTCCCCTTTTGTAAGTTGATATAAGCTTATCTAATAATTCAGCATATATTGACCCTTCTTGTCCCCCATGTATAAATTCTAAAATATCTTTTGTCTCCTGACGTCTTCTATATCTAGTACTGCTTTTAAGATTATTGATCATTTGAAAGGTAGTAGGTAAGTTCAGTCTTCTAGCTTTTGATTGCTGTTTTTGTTCGAACAATGTTCTCAGCTTGTCATATTGTAATGTCAGCTCATCTAATTTGACAGACTTGGTACTGATATCTTCTTCAATCTCTTTCTTCTTTTCAAGAACTAATGCAAACAGCTCATCTGACAAACAGAAAAGAGAAAACCAATTCATTCAATGGCATATCACAATGAAGGTTTCAATCATCCAGTAATATACTATACATTTATATGTAATAACCATGAAATTTGTTTCACTTAACCTAAATTAGTAAATTTATTAACTGTAGCGATATGAAAGAGAATAAAGATAATTGTGTTACTAAAACTATCGGTTACTTATCTTAAGGGTAATTAGATTAAATAATACTCCCTTCCCCTGCTGGCTTGGAAGAGACTCTCATAGTTAGCCATAGATTAAGTGCATAGCAAACACATGATTAGCTGCAGCTGCATTAAGGGAAGATTATAAATAGAAGTAAGAGTAAGTTATGGCCTGGCCTCACTGAAGCTGCATGTTTAGCTTACATTGTAAACATGAAAATATAGAAAACTTCTTTACATACCTGCTTCCTCTTTTTTCTTTGCAATTTCAACATCTCTCTCTTCTAGTCTAGCTACTTTGGCGCTGCATTCGGCCTCTTGTTCTTGAAGTAAACATAGCTTGTCCTTTACCTGTCTCTTTTTGCTTTGAAGCTGCTGCTTTGAGGAATGCCTCCAAAATTCACCCAGATTTCTTCCTTCACTGTTACACTTTCCCTTGTGGTTATTTGCTTTTGAACATTTTTTACTCTTAAAACATAATAGTGGACCTTTTCTGCGAAAATATCCACAAAAAATTGAGGTCAGTGACAATGCCTTCGAGAATCTAATATGGCGTCCACATGAGAGATAAGTGGCTTCTCAAAACGCGATTCAAAGACAATCAAATTACCTTAAACTTGGTTCTTTTTCCTGTCCAACACCTTACCGTCGAGAAGTTAGCCCGGGATTCAGCCCGGGATTCGCCAGCCGCCGATTCAATGAACGTAAACCAGTTTTAAATCCTTTTTTCCAATTAAACCTCTTCCCTAATTGTCCCAAAGTTGTTCAAAATACACCATTACATTCACCTCACTCAATAAATTGGTAATGCGATGATTCACGTTGGCTCTACATAATAGCGCCGGCGACACTTCGAAAAATTCACACTTGCTGCAGAATTTCGAGACAAATTCTAAGTTTAATAACTTCGCCAATTGTTATCGTCTGGCCTTTAAACTTCATAAACCGGTGAACCTCATGTTCTAAAACCCATTGCAAAAACATTTCCAGCTCGTAAGTATTTTAGTGTTCCTCTTTTCGAGACGTCTTTTCGGTGATTTTCGCGCCAAAATCACAATTTCGAACCTTAATAACATTTACGCTTTTTATTCTAGAGGCACGAAACTTCTGCAGCATAAGTCCTGTTTACTACTTAACCCATTGCAATGCTTTTTGTGTTCCTTTAATCCGTTAAAGCCATCCAAAATTTGGAAGAAATCCCTTCGTGACCCCATCGCCGACCCGGGCACTTCGAAAAATTCACACTTGCTGCAGAATTTCGAGACAAATTCTAAGTTTAATAACTTCGCCAGTTGTTATCGTCTGGCCTTTAAACTTCACAAACCGGTGAACCTCATGTTCTAAAACCCATTGTAAAAACATTTCCAGCTCGTAAGTATTTTATCTGGACTAAACCACGAAAACCCAGGGTCATATAGAGAATTATTTCAAACTCTTGAAGTTTGATGACTTCGGGGGAAAAAAAAGGTTAAGAGTGGACGAATTTATTAAGCAGCAATATGACTTCCTTGATAGTCGGCTTGTTGGATTCGCAGAAGAATTTCGGACAACAAAGAAGGCTAATAAGAAGCAATTAAAACGAAAAAAGAAGGAGTACGATAGCGGTTCCATCCTCAATGAATCATACGAAATGGCGCAAGAGGAATGGTGCAAGCCAACAAAGACCGTCCACAAAAAGACTGGGACGTACCAAAATGCTCCAAAGCAGAGTATGCCGCCAACACCAGAAAAACAGGTTCAGGCTAAAGAAGGTGCTAACACAACGAACGGATTCAACTTATTCGCTGGAAGCATTAATTCTAGAATGCAAAAGAAATACAAGAATAATCAAAATCTGATAAGAAAAGCATGTGCGAGGGAATGGAAGCAATTATCTCTTGAAGACCGAGAAGTTTGGAGAGAAAAAGCCAAAGCGTTAAATAGTTCTCGTTCGTGCGACGAACAACCAAGATCCACTGAGAAGCACGAGAAAAGGAAACAAGTGAAACGAAAATGGAAAAATAAAGAGAATAAGAAGGCAGAACGAGAAAAGATGCCAATGGAATGTAAAACAGAGTGTGGAAGGAATTCGCAATTTGCAAATTCTTCCTCGATATCATCAGCTTCTATAACCTGTCCTAGGTCCAATTATGGTTACGAAGGTCTTCAAAATTTTGGTAACAGTTGCTGGCTCAATTCCCTTTTACAATGTATCTGTGAACTGAACCTTTCACAAAACATCGAAGACGATACCTACAATTTCAACAGCAGCAATGTGGGACGAGAAGCCGCCACAACGTTACGAAAAATGAAAGTCCGTTCAAGACCACTTGATGTGCATAAGGGTTTATACAACCAATTTTTAAGGAGGCACAAGTGGGGTACGGGGCAACAAGATGCAGAGGAAGGACTTGTGCTGCTAATGAACGACCTCAAAGAATCTTGTACTGGGCGAGGAAGTTTGGCGTGCCAGCGTGCAAGCTCGGTACTTTCCACATTCAAAAAATGCCTCGACTGTGACTCGGAATGTCATATTCAAGATGAAGCAATGCATTCTTTCTCACTTACCATTCCAGATGCAAAGGAGACGGTTCACAAGGAATTGCGATTACAAAACATATATGATCAATTCTTTGAAGCTGAAATTCTAGGAAAGCAAGAGTGTCAAGTTCGATGCGATACTTGTAAAAGAGAAACAGACCACCTGAAATACAGCAATATCGCATTAGCCCCAGAAGTATTAACCCTGACGTTGAAGAGGTATACTGGTGGACAGACAAAGAAATCGGAAAGGGTTCGAATAGACAGAACAATACAATTAAGATCTAGGTATATCACAACGTCTGTGGAAGAATCAAAAACAGAGCGTTATCATTTGAAAGCAGTGGTCTTGCATGTGGGTGAGCATCTGCAGACAGGTCATTACAAGGCACTTTTAGGCCTAGATGCGGACGATACGTTAGTAGAAGTGGATGACGATCAAGTCAGAGAATTGAAGCCAGGTTATTTGTCCAGTAAACTGGTAGAAACAAGCTGCTATATATTGTTTTATGAGAGGGATGCGCAGGTGGAGGAATGTTCTTCTTTGTCGGGCGTGGACGCTAATTTGTCCGGACAAAACACCCATCATGACTTTCAAGAGGAAACACTAAATGGTTGTGAAAAAGCGCTTACCTGTGAAGCAAAGCTAAAGCGATGCATGAACATAGATGGTAGAGATGAAATGTTTGCTGAAATTGCTGGAATTAAAATCTTTGGAAAAGACCTTAAAACTCTGGAGTACCCCCAAACTGACCACAGTTATTCCTTAGTGTCACCGACAGGATACGTCAACGATAACATACTCAGTGCATCCTTGTCTTTAATTGCAAAAGAAGCAAAGGAAGTTGGCCTAACAGTAAAGATGTTTGATACCAATCTGAATGCGCAACTTCACGGGATTCAAAGCAGTCGCGACATGACCCCTGAAGAAAAAGGCATCGCCTTGATAAAGCTAACAACCCGAATGAAAAGTTGCAAGGAAGGATTGGTGAATTATTTTGTACTACCGCAACTAGTTGATGGCTGTCACTGGACTTTGACTATTGTTAAGGATAAAACTCAGCTCTTACGGGAAATTGTGTTCTACGACCCTTTAGGTCAGAGAACAGTAGACGCAAATTTCTGTAAACTATTATTCTTATACATAGATTATGGTCAAGTGTTTTACAGCAAACCAGTGATTTCCGATACATACAGAGAAATTTCAATAACTACTGAGAAGGATTTTCCAACACAGGTAGATCGCTGTAGTTGTGCTGTGTATTGCATGGTATACGCAAGGGTGGTGACGTCTCTGTTGACCTTCGGTGCAAGGGAAGTAGACACAACAAGGGCAAGGACAGAAATAGCAAAAGGCCTTTTGAATGGTGAGATTGACTGGTCATTCCTCAAACTGGAGCCGCGAGAGGATCTTGGCATTGTGGTGCACCCCCCAAAGCGTCTGTTCTTGCTGCCTAAGGAGCAACTTAACCTAAAATGTGTTGCAACTGGTAAAGGAAAATTGGAGTATAAATGGTATGACTTAAGTAGTGGATTTCAGCTGTCAGGAAGCCGAAGTGACGAGCAAAGCTATTCAGAAATCGTTAATGGCCCAGGAGGTAACATGCAGCTTTACTGCCAAGTGACAGACTCAAGCGGTAATATTTCATTTACCGACATCGTCGAGACGACAGTATTGGCCGACTTTGTAACTCTTAACAATGTCCATTCTGGTTGCAAAGCAAGTCTAATGGCCAGGGCTAAGAAGTACTGGATGATGAAGAGAAACCTTTCCAGCAAAGAGGAAATGCAGGAAGAAGATGTTAACAAAAACGAAGTTTGGGAGAAGGTCAGTTCAATAAAAGACTATCTTCTTGATATTGTTTGTACAAAGGAAACCAGCAGAAACAATCACAACCAATACAGACGACACCAGTATTTTATTTCGAAAGGAAAAAAGAAAGCTTTTTTGAAGGAATGTACAGACAACATTGGGCAGACTTATTTTGGTGAAGAAACAGTTGAAGCCATTCGAAATGCAGTAGGAGAGATATTTGGCCAAAATTTATACGAAGAAGGGACGTCAGATTTTGAAAGACCGGAATTCCCCAAAATCTTGGGCTTTCAATATCTTTATTTGGTGTTGGGCACCGAGGCTATAATAAAACTGATTATGGAAAAGGAGAAATGTAGTTACCAGATCGCTAACAAATTGGCGTGTCAGTGACTGGACAGACGACAATGAGCGATATGCATTCCTCCCAAGCGGGTTTTACACAATTAATGTACAATTTTGTGCAAATATGAAAATATACAACTATACTATTATTATTATTAATATATAGAGTGCAAACAATATAACAGTGAAACTTTAGTAATACTAAATAGCACAATTTCATGTCAATCCCATTGTTTGCTATTGTTTAATTAGCACTATTTTGTACTATTTGGGGCAATGAATAAGCCTGAAGCGAGATGACGTTTTACCCCTGTCTCTAGACCATAATCCTTTTCACACTGCTTTTGATCTTTAATTATGACTATTGTTCCTGTATTCTCTAAGGAATCAAAAATTTTAATATGAAAGAATTTTAAAAACTATTATGGTGCAGAGTTGGGGGTACTAGAACGTCATCTCACTTCAGGCTTATTAGTGTTTCACGGATTGATTGTTTGCACCCTACTAGCTATGTATGAGATTTATAACGGCTTCGCATGCAGCCTCTGCACAGTAGATACAACGAGCATATGACTTCCAACTACAACTGAAACGATTCTAAGCAATTCGTTTTACTACGAAAACCAAATGAAGCTACTTGAATTCTGCAGCAAGTGTGAATTTTTCGAAGTGCCCGGGTCGGCGATGGGGTCACGAAGGGATTTCTTCCAAATTTTGGATGGCTTTAACGGATTAAAGGAACACAAAAAGCATTGCAATGGGTTAAGTAGTAAACAGGACTTATGCTGCAGAAGTTTCGTGCCTCTAGAATAAAAAGCGTAAATGTTATTAAGGTTCAAAATTGTGATTTTGGCGCGAAAATCACCGAAAAGACGTCTCGAAAAGAGGAACACTAAAATACTTACGAGCTGGAAATGTTTTTGCAATGGGTTTTAGAACATGAGGTTCACCGGTTTATGAAGTTTAAAGGCCAGACGATAACAATTGGCGAAGTTATTAAACTTAGAATTTGTCTCGAAATTCTGCAGCAAGTGTGAATTTTTCGAAGTGCCCGGGTCGGCGATGGGGTCACGAAGGGATTTCTTCCAAATTTTGGATGGCTTTAACGGATTAAAGGAACACAAAAAGCATTGCAATGGGTTAAGTAGTAAACAGGACTTATGCTGCAGAAGTTTCGTGCCTCTAGAATAAAAAGCGTAAATGTTATTAAGGTTCAAAATTGTGATTTTGGCGCGAAAATCACCGAAAAGACGTCTCGAAAAGAGGAACACTAAAATACTTACGAGCTGGAAATGTTTTTGCAATGGGTTTTAGAACATGAGGTTCACCGGTTTATGAAGTTTAAAGGCCAGACGATAACAATTGGCGAAGTTATTAAACTTAGAATTTGTCTCGAAATTCTGCAGCAAGTGTGAATTTTTCGAAGTGCCCGGGTCGGCGATGGGGTCACGAAGGGATTTCTTCCAAATTTTGGATGGCTTTAACGGATTAAAGGAACACAAAAAGCATTGCAATGGGTTAAGTAGTAAACAGGACTTATGCTGCAGAAGTTTCGTGCCTCTAGAATAAAAAGCGTAAATGTTATTAAGGTTCGAAATTGTGATTTTGGCGCGAAAATCACCGAAAAGACGTCTCGAAAAGAGGAACACTAAAATACTTACGAGCTGGAAATGTTTTTGCAATGGGTTTTAGAACATGAGGTTCACCGGTTTGTGAAGTTTAAAGGCCAGACGATAACAATTGGCGAAGTTATTAAACTTAGAATTTGTCTCGAAATTCTGCAGCAAGTGTGAATTTTTCGAAGTGTCGCCGGCGCTATTATGTAGAGCCAACGTGAATCATCGCATTACCAATTTATTGAGTGAGGTGAATGTAATGGTGTATTTTGAACAACTTTGGGACAATTAGGGAAGAGGTTTAATTGGAAAAAAGGATTTAAAACTGGTTTACGTTCATTGAATCGGCGGCTGGCGAATCCCGGGCTGAATCCCGGGCTAACTTCTCGACGGTCAACACCTTCCATAACTCAAAAAGAACAACTTTGACTTGGGATGATATACCTTTCTCACTAGATGGTTTACTTATTGAAGATAAAAGTACAAAAATACTTGAAAATAATAAAAACGTTCGATTTTTTGTATCGAGGGAGGACTAGATGAGGTTAAACCCAAGACAAAAAGTTTACTATGGAGGAGAGGGATCCTTTGGCGTATTTCTAGCCAAATGTTACTCAATAGGGGAGGGATGTAAATCAGTTTTCTCTAAAATGGCGGCCTAAGAAAAGCAGCTAAAATCACGCTCTCGTCATTTAAAAGGAATTGTAAAGATATAGATCTTGTTAAGCAATGTTTATTTGTAAATCGTAGGTATATTACAGTAAATATTATGCGCGTTTAAACATAACAGGGCTGATTCACAAAAGCACGCAGAGAATGCCTTGAACGCGTCCTTGACAACCAACTTCTGATGACGTCATCTCGTAATGTCAAACGGGAGGGTATCCCATAGCAACCGACCATCGTGATTCGTGCAAACCCAAATTTCATAACTCCAATCCACATTTGAACAACACTTATTAGTTAAAGAAAAATAAAATTTATTGGTTCCCTAAAAAGCATATTTTTAATTTCAAAGAAACAAACTCATTTCAAAACGGTACCGATTCTAGATGAACGGTTTTTGTCACTTCAGTGTTGTATAAGTTCTGATGCACATCTGTCAATCACGTGTCAATTCACTTGAGCGAGTGAAAAGGTGATTGAAACCACATAAAAATTTCAAGCCTTGGTTGGCTGTGAAGTTTTCATACTTCCTATGTGTTATCTAGTGTACCCTCGAGAAGAATGCAGTTTCGCGCTCACTCGATCAAGCGAATATTCGAAACATGTACATTCTAAATTTAGCTTTATAATATAATACATTGCTCTATAGAAGAGCGGATTTGGGGAGAGGGGGTGGGGAGCTTTTTTTTTTTTTTTTTTTTTTTTTTTTTTTTTTAATACTCTAAGAGCAAAAGAAATAGCATTTCTGAAAACGTATGTTTTCGTTTTGTGTAGTCAGCAGTGAAATTCGTATAATACCAAATTTTATTTTCCTCCCCCATCCCCCCCCACCCCATGCCCCCACCCTACCCCCTAACTTAAAAAACACACACTTTTCACACTTTTAGTCAATCTGAGTAGGTTTCTAATAAATGAAGAGTCAAGGCACAAAAGTCTTTTCTCATTTGGTAAAGAGGTACCGCTCAGCCGTTATGACTAAAGATTCATCTCCAGTCTCAGTCTAGTCCAGGCTTAGTCGTTTAGGAGTAATTACCATTTGCAAAAGTCGAATAATACCAATATTTTGAAATCTTTTTCACTGACTTTGAATGGTATCTGTGAATAGCTGACTTATAAAATACCTTTGCAAACAACCTTGTCCCCATGGTCCTCTCGGCCGACTCCAATTCAATATGGCGGTCGTCACGGAAAAGCGTGACGGGTTTTGGCTGGATCACGCGGACAAAATCTCCAAGGTATCTGGAGATTTTCATCACCTGATCTTCGAAACAAAATGGCTGCTTTTTAAGTGACTATCAAAAAAAAAAAAAAGATGGCCGCCATGATTTGGAAACGGCCGAGTTGACCCTGGGGACAAGACTGCTGTGCAAATGAGGGTGTGGTCATCAAAAACAGCGGTATGCATGGAATACAAAACTGGTGTATTGGCGACGTCCTTTGAAGCAGTCACTTTGCAGCTTGCTGGATTCACGTCTGTAGCACTTGACGTCCTTAACATGTCGATAGTTTTCCTGTACAGTCGTACGTAATTTGCAGCTCTATATTTCCATGTTTTGATTGCAAGTAGTTGGGCCATTTTTCCCCTACAGACTCAGTAAAGACGAGTTTTTAGGATTCCTGTGGACTCGCAGAGATTGGAGCCAATAGGCGGAGTTTAAAGATTATTAGAGAGTTTAAGATGCTCGTGTACGGCAAACGTGAGACGACAGGTGTTGACCATTGAAAGGTTCTTTAAAATTATTGAAAAGGAATCGCAAAAAACTCCGAGTATAACTTTTCTTGCAGACTCCGTAAAGACGAGTTTTTAGAGAGATTACAGCCCAGTAGGCGCGAAAGGAGCATCCCTTGGGAACCCAGGGGTAAAACTATATCGTTTGTTTCTCGCTACCAGAAAATTTTTTCTCGTAGCAAAAAACGAGTGGCAGAATTTTACCCCTGGGTTACCCAGGATGGGATGTAAAATTAGAACTGCTCTCCCTCTCCCCGCCTTCTCCGCTATAATCTCTCTAAAAAACTCGTCTTTACTGAGTCTGTAAGAAACGTAAGGAAAAGTGAGACCGCTTGCAATCTTACAGCTTAGGAAATCAGTGGACACTCCCAGTAATGTATGTAACAATGGACCAGATTAGCTGGAATAAAGAGACTGGAATTTCCCTTGCAGTGACACTTGAAGGTGCGCATTGTACCCAGTCTTGCACTCGTCAAGACGTACTAAGCAGCGCCGTTGGTTGAACACGTGACTCCTAGAATTTTCTTGTCATGTCGACAGAATCAAACCAAATAATTTTACTCCAAAACCTTCAAAAAAACTGTCTTTATGAACGTGTGCCACATAATATTCTACTTACAGAGGCGGATCAACGAACCTTAGAAGTTAGGGTAGGGGGTGACTTTTACTACGAAGGTTTTGCTATCAGGAATGTGAGGAAAAGAGGGTTGGCTTACTAAGAATGATTCTGAGAAATTTGAGCAATGGGGAGGGGGGCGGGGGTGGGGGGATGGATAGCCACCTTCATCACCATCCATGGATGGGCCCTGATTTAGGGCAGTCTCACTATACTCGTAGTTGAGAATTACTGAGGAAGGGAGATCTAGAACAACGCAAGGGAGGTGAGAAAAGAACACTGAGCAGGTCAGGAAAGGAATCAAGACATTACTAGAATATAAGACGTGCACACTGGATCAACGTTCGAACTTTGCAGGTTTGCAGGCAAGTCTAGTTAATTATGCTAGTCTATGATTTCTAATACATGCGTACTATTGTGACCACCGTGAATAGGGTTCATTGGCTTCCCAACCCCCTATTCTACCAAGGATTTTCTTTGAATTTAAATGCAGAAACTCATATAGCACCTCTGACGACCACGAGAATGTATGTTGAACTTTCCATTCTTCATTGGATCCGCCGCAATGCTTTTGTACTGTAGACAGCATGAGCTTTAATTGGTAGCCGCGATCTTTGTCCATTAGATCACAATCTCTATGAAATCTTAACCTTTCCTTTATATATTAAAAAATTAGATTCTTTACTAGGACATTTTAGAGGGGGAACTAAGATGTTGCCCCAACCATATGCTTCCCCAAACACACACCCCCAATCATCCCCCACTGCTTTAGGTTTAAATGTAACTCGTCGCAGGGGTTTAATTCGTAATGTGATAGACTGCGCGCGCCGGTATCATAGCTCTTACGTTTTGTTCAAAAGTTGATACATCACAGTCTGCTCTTGGTCCTGGTCTCACTCCCGAACTTGTAATCATCTTGTACTGACACAGTGTCAAGTTACCACCTCCTTGAGGACCAGCAGGGCCTGTGACTCCAGGGGATCCAGCCACTCCAGGGGGACCAGGAAGTCCAGGGGGACCAGGAAGTCCAGGGGGACCAGGAAGTCCAGGGGGACCAGGAAGTCCCGGGGGACCAGTAAGTCCAGGGGGACCAGGAAGTCCCGGTGGACCCTTTGGACCCGGTGGTCCACGGCCTCTAGTCTCATTGTTGCCAGCAGCTCTTACCTTGGATTCTAATTCTGAAATCTAGTTAAAAAATATAATTGTTAATAATCTTAAAATTTTAGAATAGACCCGATCCATTTCACCATGTTTAATGACGGGTCATTCCCTTGGGTATATATTAATATAAAGAAGGTTTGATTCTGAGAAGAAATAAATAAAACAGTAAAAATGTTCAGTTTCAAAATAATATTTCTTTCAGTAAGTCATCATGTCTACTGAACGCCCCGTGGCTTTTACTTAGTATATTTCTTTGCATCAAACAATTTCATCATAAACAGGAATATGTAAAAATAATGTCAGTGACCAATCATTAGTTGTCGTCTTGGGATGGTGGGGGATGTATATGGATTCTAAGGGCTTTGAGATATGGAATGCACTAGAATTGAATTATCATACAATGACCTAAAATAGTAAGCACTCTTTTCCTTTCGTCTCCTAACCTTTTGTGTTAGTAGACGCTAGTTGTTCATCAGGTAAGTTAAGGCGAGAAATATTCACTTAATCAACGCTTGTAGTAACCTGGAACTAGTGATGGATCACGTGACAACGCCTCGTGCTCGTTCTTCGTTGTTGTATGTTTAGAGCGGAATAAAGTCCATGAAAACCTCCAATTATTGACCATTTATTATACTGGCGACGAGGAAAAAGCGAAGATTATCGACCTAACGTCAAGAGAAGTCAACTCCTGAGCCTGTGAGTGCAAAAGCCATGACAACGTTTGGAAAAATCGAGGAATATGACGAGACCGAAGATTGGAGTAATTATGTCGAACGACTACACCATTATTTTGAAGCCAACGAAATCGCACATGCAGACAAACAGAAAGCAATTTTTCTGGCAACCGTTGGAGCAAAAACGTATAAGCTCATCCGTAATTTAGTCGCCCCGAATCATCCGAAAGACAAGAGTTTCGACGACCTGACGAAGTTAGTACAGGAGTACTACAAGCCTAAACCTTCTGTTATTGTTCAGCGATTCAAGTTTAACAAGAGACACCAGGAGAGCGGTGAGTCTATCTCAGCATTCTTAGCTGAACTAAGAAACCTTTCGCAGTATTGTGAATTTGGCCCGACATTAGACGAAATGTAGCGTGATCGTTTAGTATGTGGTGCTTCCAATGAAAAAATTCAGAAACGCCTTCTCGCTGAGCCCAAATTAACCCTTAAGCGAGCCCTAGAACTGGCATTGGCCATAGAAACGGCAGAAAAGGATGCTGTAGATTTAAATATAGCATCAAAAAGCGAAGAAAATGCGAATCAAGCAAAGGTAAACAAGTTTCATGATGGCGCCAAACCGAGAAACCACAGGAAGCCTGCGCCTAACAATGAGAAGCAATGCTACCATTGCAATGGGCCCCACGAATCTAGTGCTTGCTATCACAAAAATGCCAAATGTTATTCTTGTGGGAAGAGTGGTCACGTTTCCCGTGCTTGTCGAAGTAAAGGAAAACCCAACAAGCCACAAAGACCACAGGGCACCCACCACATGCTTGATGAGACAGGGAACTCTGACGAGGGGGAGGCGACAGACCCATACCCATTTTATACAATAAAGAACAGTCGCTCTCCACCCTATGAAGCAAATCTTGCATTGAATGGGAAGTCCTTGCAAATGGAAATTGACACAGGAGCCTCTTTAACTATCATTAGCCAGAAAATATACGAATCATTGTGGGGAGGGGAGGATCGACCTGCCCTGAAAAAGACAAACGTCATATTACAGACCTACACCGGGGAGAAAGTGGAACCCAAGGGGAAGGTGGAAGTTATGGTCTCCCATGGGAAGCAAAGTAAAAAATTACCCCTGTATGTTGTTGAAGGAAAAGGCCCAGCCCTCCTTGGTCGAGACTGGCTACAGGAAATACAGATCGATTGGCCAAAAGTCAAACAGTTGTCGCAGGACACAAAGCTTGAAGACGTTATCAACCGCTACCCACAGTTGTTCGAAGAGGGACTTGGTACCTTAAATGGGAAGAAAGCGAACATCCATGTAAACGCCAATACGAAACCAGAGTTTCACAGAGAGAGACCAGTACCTTATGCGCTTCGTGAGAAGATTGAACAAGAACTTGAGAGACTGGTACAAGCCGGCACCATTGAGCCTGTACAGTATTCCGACTGGGCCACGCCCATCGTACCAGTGATGAAGTCTGACGGCTCAATTAGAATTTGCGGTGACTACAAACTCACTGTCAATAGAGTGTCAACATTAGACGCCTACCCGATTCCTAAGATTGATGACCTCTATACCAAGCTTGCCGGAGGAAAGACCTTCACAGAGTTGGACCTTAGCCACGCCTATGAGCAGATGTTATTGGATGAAGGTTCCAAGCAGTACGTAACGATCAACACACACAAAGGCCTCTCCAGGTATAACCGCCTACCCTATGGAGTCTCATCCGCACCTGGGATTTTCCAGAGGACTATGGAAACTCTTTTACAGGGTATTCCATTTGTAGCAGTGTTTCTAGATAATATTCTCATTACTGGACGTACTGAGGACGAACACTTGAAGAATATCGACGAAACCTTGAAGCGTCTTTCCGATGCAGGTCTACGGCTGAAAGAGAAGAAGTGTAACTTTATGAAACCGTCACTAGAGTGCTTGGGTCATCGAATAGACGCCGATGGATTCCACCCGGTTGAAGCGAAAGTAAAAGCGGTCCAAGACGCCCCTGCACCCAAGAATGTCTCAGAACTCAAATCATTTCTGGGCATGATTAACTTTTATGGAAAGTTTCTTCCGAACCTGGCATCCACATTAGAACCGTTGCACGTGCTTCTACGTAAAAACCAAGCATGGAAGTGGGCAGAGAAACAACAGGAAGCTTTTGTAACCGCTAAGGAACTGTTACAATCGTCACGTTTACTCGTTCATTATGACCCGTCCAAAGAGTTAGTGCTTTCTTGTGACGCTTCGCCTTACGGACTTGGCGCCGTCATTGCGCATGTTATGGAGGATGGTTCGGAGAAACCCGTGGCCTATGCTTCGAGAACGCTATCCAAAGCAGAGAAGAACTACGCCCAAGTAGACAAAGAGGCGTTGGCAGTTGTATTTGCAGTAAAAAAGTTCCACCAATTTTTGTATGGCCGACATTTCAAGATTTACACCGACCACAAACCACTACCGGGTTTGTTAAGCTCACATAAAGCGGTACCACCGATGGCTTCTGGAAGAGTGCAAAGATGGGCACTCGCACTCTCTGCTTATGAGTACGATCTGGTCTACCGACGAGGAGAAGAAAATGGTAACGCCGACGCGCTTAGTAGATTACCACTATCGGTAGAGCCTGAGACGACACCAATTCCTGCTGAGGTCGTCAACCTCATGGAAACCATTAACACCAGTCCTGTCAATGCAACGAAGATTAAGCAATGGACTGCTCGTGACCCAGTCTTGTCACGAGTACTGAAGTATGTTCAATATGGATGGCCTGAACATGTTGATGACGACGATCTAAAACCTTATTTCACAAGAAAGGAGGAGTTAAGTCTCCATGCGGGATGTCTCCTATGGGGATCTAGAGTTATTGTCCCACCACGGGGGAGAGAGGAAATACTTAAAGTATTACACGAGAACCACCTTGGAATCTCGAGGATGAAGAGTCTCGCAAGGAATTACGTGTGGTGGCCTAAGCTTGATAATGCTTTGGAAAAGGCAGCGAAAGAATGTGGAACATGTCAAGCTCATCAGAAGAATCCAGTGAAAGCACCCCTCCATCCATGGGAATGGCCTACTAGGCCTTGGTCCAGAATACATATTGACTATGCAGGACCATTTTTGGGAAGCATGTTTCTGTTAGTCATCGATGCTCACTCAAAGTGGTTGGATGTCCATATCGTCAACTCACCTACCACAGCATCAACCGTCGAGAAACTGAGAATCGCCTTTGCTACGCACGGTCTACCAGAGATGATCGTATCCGACAATGGCACAGTATTCACTAGCCAAGAATTCCGTGTTTTCACCGAGAAAAACGGAATTAAGCACGTTACGTCGTCGCCTTACCACCCATCTACTAATGGATTAGTGGAACGCGCAGTGCAGACATTCAAACAAGGGATGAGGAAACAACGCGATGGAACTGTGCAAACAAAACTGTCACGTTTCCTTTTCAGCTACCGCAACACTCCACAGTCCACCACCGGAGAGACACCCATGTGGCTACGATGGGGTAGAAGGGTACGATCGCATTTAGATTTACTTCGACCGAGCATCGATAAGAAAGTGGAAAAGGCTCAGGAAGAGGTGATTAAACAACAGGACAAACATGCGCGAGCAAGAGCCCTAGCTGAAGATGACAAAGTGCTAGCACGCAACTACTCGGGGTCACCCAGATGGCTACCAGGCACAATCATCAAAGAAACAGGACCAGTATCTGGTGAAGTGGAATTAGAAGATGGCACAGTTGTTAGAAGACACCATGATCAACTCCTGCCACGCCAAGAACAACCCAAGGAACCTAAAGTTGCCGAAGTTACAGAACCGACCCCGGCTCAAGTGGAAAGTACTCCCGATCCTGTAGTGGAACGCCGTTATCCAACCAGGGAGCGTAGACCTCCAGATCGTTTTCAGTGACATTGACTGTGTTAAGTAAGGGGGGAGGAATGTAGTAACCTGGAACTAGTGATGGATCACGTGACGACGCCTCGTGCTCGTTCTTCGTTGTTGTATGTTTAGAGCGGAATAAAGTCCATGAAAACCTCCAATTATTGACCATTTATTATAACGCTATTAAGTAGTGATGTAAATATTACCTTAGCAGACATATTTTGAAGTGCTTGGCTTAGAATCTGGAGTCTAGTGCTGTTCAATACTGTATGAAAAATAATTTCAAAATATCATTAGCTCACGAAGGGCATGATGGGATACTCAAGAGACCAATACTACCCGAATGTAATGGATGCTTTAGATTTCCGCGACCTTGCCGGCATGGCAGTCATTTCTCTTTGTATACCTAGACAGTTTTCTTGTCGAATTCTTAATCATGATTTCTTTGCTGGTTCTTTGTTTTTCTAAATAGCAGAAAGAAAAGCTCCAATCGAGTTGTAGTGCACATCTTAGCACGGCAAGTCTGAAAATCAGTTTGCTGAGCCGTCTACCGTAGATAGATAAAGTTAATTGATTGATTGATTGATTGATTGATTGATTGATTGATTGATTGATTGATTGATTGATTGATTGATTGATTGATTGATTGATCCCTCCTTTCCCTCACCACCACTACCACCCTTTGGTATGGATCGTCCCTTATGTTCTACAGTAACCATTGTCCTGCCTCAATGAGCTATAAATATTTATATACTTTTTATTTTTTTCCCTTTTTGTCAAAGTTGAACTTGTTCGAATTTTACACGCATTAAACTTCCGCTAAACATAGCATCCTTGATCCTGTAAACATCGTCTAGTTTTACTATTTATCATTCCCAACTAAAATTTAAAAGCATGTATCGTGCAACAGGCTTGCTTTGATTCGCAACAACTGCTGATCGCTTAACTAAATAAAGAAAGATAAGATTATGACAAGGATAGATCCCATTCACCTCCTACAAACACTGGTGTTGCTTTTATCTTAACTTTAATTAAGCCCCGGCCGAAAACTTTGACTTCTTCCTTATGAATAATCGTTCGGTACTCAGACGTCATCTTTTGGGTCAAACTCTATGAATTGGAAAAACATCAATTTATGAGAAGAAATATTTTGACTGTATCACACAGCCTCCCAATCAGGATGTGTGATGTCTATTAAACCCGTTAAAGCCAGTCTAACTTCATGAAATAGTTCACATACCGTTAGAGCTATAATCCCCTTGAGTTGAGCACTTACAACCTCCACTTGAAAATCGTACCATGCCAAACATAAAAAGAACCATGAACACCAGTGTCGTAAGGGATACCAACGTCATTACGTACAACAACATAACATGAAGACAACTTCCTTCCAGTAAACGACAACTTCTTTCCTTGGAGGTCGCCTCTGGTGGATGTCTGGTAACAAAATCTTTAACTTGTCCAGGGTTGCTGTTTTTTTCGTCTGTAGAATCGCCGGCAGAACTACAAGCAATCTTTCTTTCGTCTATTTCCGGGTGTTGTATTGGGTCGACTGGTAGATCTAGAACATCCAAGTAATACGTTGAAAGTGACACCTCAGAGGATTCTTGATGCTTTGAAGGGGACAGTTTTTCAATGATGGACGTCTTTCTTTTCGGTTCGACTTTTATTTTCTTCCTGACTGTCTTCGATGCCATAACGAATGCTGCACAGTCAACAGATATGAACGAAAACCTGACAAATACTTGACTGAAGGTGGTATTCCCGACTGATACCAAGCGTTCTGTCACTATTCTGGTTTTTTAATTACGTAATTGGATCTTCTGGATCTTTTTTTTTTTTTTTTCATATTTTTTTGACATGTTTAAAGGTTACATGATTATTTAGTCTATTGTAGTATTATTCAAAACATTACAGTTTTATTGTCATGATTCTCAGTTTTCTTCCTATTTTTCTTTTCATAAATTTTCTTTAATCACGTTTGATAACTCTTTGCTATTGTTCTAGAATATAGAGTATTTATCTTTGAAAGAACTGGAATAGATCCCAGTGACGTCATAGCCCAGACATCATCTCGTTCAGGGTTGCCCTTGTTTTTTTGTAGATGGTTTGTTGTCAATGTTCTGACATACGACAAGGTTGTACATTTATTGGGTTTACTGAAGTCAGTGCTTAAGTAAACAGAACTGTGCACACTTAATTATTAATGAGAGTAGCTGGCGTCTAAGTAAAAGTAGTGTGTACGTCACGTGCGTGATCTCATCGTGATGCGCAATGAATTGTGGGATTTTGATTTCCAGGCAATCTGCTATCGATTTTCAATGTTTCAATAGTGTTGCTTGACTCTGCTAAAGCTGTGTGTCATCGGCATACAGCATACAGTCTATGCCAGTGCTACGCGGACATTCTCATGATCAGTTCTTTAGTGCTCGTACAGCCTATGGAATCAATTACTTTAAAATGTAATTCTGCTCGTTGTCTCCTTAGTTCTTTAACGTGCTGCTCCTAAATGTATTTTGATAAGGGTCCGCAGTAATTGGTTTTAGCTGTTGCGGTTCCCCTGCCTCAGAACATGTATCTATATTTGTATCTGATTCCCCCCCCCCCCCCCCCCCCCCTTCGTTTATTGAACTGGAGGCAAGTGAGAAAAAATAATGGAGCAAATTATGGTGAAAAACATTACTGATCCGAGAACTGATCTCTGCGGGACTCCATACATATTAAATATGACGATCATCGAACGTGTATAAAGTTAGATAAATTAATTAATTAATAAATAAACAAAGTTAAAGTAAATAGTAATCAATCTTTATTTTCCAAACTATCTTAAAATATTTACACGAAATTTACAACAACAACAACAACAACAACAAAAAAAGAAGATAAAAGTAATTGATATATTTACAAATAATTGTAGCGTACATTCCTTAGAGTATAATTTCTTTTTTGTGCTGTGCCTATGGGCACAGTACATTTGTTTTTGTTGAGTTAGGTATGATCGGAATTTAGTGTTACGAATGCCATTGGTGGACCTCGTCATGATTGACATTCGTGAAACACGAGGTGAAAATGCATGTTGAGATCTGTAAGATCGGTACACGGAAGAGGTGAAAGAGGTTGAGCATATGTGGTTTTCGTGGTAAGAGTGCCTTAATCCAACTTACTTTAAACTTAATTTGGTAGTTCTAAGCAGATAATTAGAAACTGGGGGAGCTAAATTAGAAACTTTTAGTGCGATTTTTGTTTTTTGATACAACTCGAATTAGTTACGTAAACAAAAGATTGTAAATGGACAGGCCAGGAATTTCTACTGCGTCATTGATGTAAAATAGTACTCGCACGAGTTTTATATTATTTTATTAGCAAGAAAAATGATATTAGGTTTGATTAGCAAAACATATTTATTTCTAGTCGAATATTTTCATGACAAAAACGTATTTCATGCCGTAAGCTTGAATGGGGGCGGGCAAGGAATTTCTACTGCGTCATTGATCTAAGATAGTACTATTGGTATTTACTAAAACAAGGAACGACCTAAAACCACCTGAAACGACCTGAAACGACCTGAAACGACCTGAAACGACCTGAAACCATCTTGAAACCACCTGAAACCAGCCAAAACATTGAATCTCCATCAAGTTTGTCGTCCAGTTTGTGTATTTTATTGACTGTTATCGATCGATCGAGTGTTTGTTTTCCTTGGAAGGGATGTACTTCATGGTAGAATGTCATATAGTCGCTCATACGTATAGTCTCCCATAGAAGTATTCCACACTTATACCTCACTTTTCCCTTGCTATGATTACCTGTTCCTAGCTATGATCAACCGTCCCTTCCTATGATCAACCGTCCCTACCTATGATCAACTGTTCCTAGCTACTACGTTTTTTCGTACTATTTCCATTCTGAGGTTACCCTGCGTGCAAAGTCTCCTTTACCTTCCCCCGAGTGAGAGAAAGGAAAGAGTCTTTTTTCCTTTCTCTCACTCGGGGGAAGGTTAAGGAGACTCTGCTCGCAGGGTAAATTTTCGAGACCAAACTTTTTCTGTAGATGGAGAATCTTCTGTTCAATAATGTTTTGTGTGGTGTTTTTGAGCCGATGGAGCCACCATAACACTGGTTCTCAGAGAGACGGAGGCTTGCTTTGGGGTTTGCGAACAAGACTCGTTTATGCTGGTTCAATTTGACCGTAAAAAATATTCAAACCGAATCCACGGACTTTCTTCTGTCTTACAATGACTAAATCCCAAATAGTCTTGTACTCTATTCAAAGTATCCAATGTGCACAGCACATTTGACACGTTTTCCTGTGTCAAAACTTGTTAGTATTTACGATCGATCGCTTTTGCTTATGGAATGAATGGAAAAGCAAGCTTATTCCAAGTCTTATATTTATCGAATATTTCAACTTTGCAGAGTAAATCTGTGCGTCTTTCAAAAGAATTTAGAAAGATATCAAACCTTTCTTCGTCTTACGAATAAAGACTATCCAAATATGAACAAAGAGGGTCACTAAACATGCAGTTGATAGATATGTGAATATCAAAAGCAACGAGCTTGTTGTCGAATTCTTTAAATTTAAAGGTCTTGTTACGTTGAATGCTCGAATGTCTGCAGCGATTAAGGGTATAAATAATAATATTATTGAATAATATGAAATAGTTTCGTCTAAAAATAATAAACTAATTAATATGTCTAAATCCAATCGCTTTTTATCATTTCTGCTGTCATTCGTTTGGAATCCGTCATTGTTTTCTGACAAGTGATCGAGCAATAGTAAATACTATAAATAATAATGTGCGGATCAGCGGTCATTTGTATAATCGATCGCTTCGTTTTGTTAAGTGCTTAGAGGGCACTCCCAGTAATGTAAATAACAATACATTTGACTTTTCCTTCTGTTGAAATGATTTGACAACCCTCGACATGAGCAGACGTATTTTCTTTGTCCTGATCGAAGTGCGCTTTCAAGCATGGTCTCTTGAGCGTTATTGGTTGAGCAGACAGTACCGATGATTCTGCGACCCTGCATGGAAAACAAATAAGATGTAGCAAATAGCAAAACACGTAAATTCACTATAATTTCTTCCTTCCTTCCTTCCTTCCTTCCTTCCTTCCTTCCTTCCTTCCTTCCTTCCTTCCTTCCTTCCTTCCTTCCTTCCTTTCTTTCTTTCTTTCTTCCTTTCTTTCTTTCTTTCTTTCTTTCTTTCTCTCTCTCTCTCTCTTTCTTTCTTTCTTTCTCTCTCTCTCTCTCTTTTTCTTTCTTTCTTTCTTTCTTTCCTTCTTTTGTAAGAAGACGAATTACGGTAACGATACAGGCATGTATCCAAGAGAAAATGAACTAAGAGAAGGAACCCCCGTGCCCCATCATGTGCACACTTTGATGCTATTTTTAGAATCATTTATGCTATTTTTAACTCGTTACCATGCCCGCACGATAATCATGCTTCCCTTTAATGCCTCGTTTTAGGACACGAAAAGCGCCATATCTCTCTACGTCCACAACAAAAACACAGGTTTTGTTTACTGCAAGACTGGAAGCCGTCTACCCTCAAGAAATCAACCAATCAGGTTCTTCGCTCAAAATATCTCCAAACTAAAAATAGCATCAAACTGTGCGCATGATGGTTACAAGGCTATATAGGTAGGATTCCTTCTCTTAGTTCATATTCTCATATGTATCTCAAGCAAAGGAAGCAGTACATGTTTACCAATTTCAGACCACGAGTCGTTCCATAGAAAATGAGATATAATTTTGTATGAGTTGTGTGAATGAATTCATGTGTCTACACAATTTAACCTTAAACAAAACAGGAATACTTTTGGGAATGACACGTGGTCTGAAAACATTGCACCAAGACCAATTAAGTCTATTTTGACAAAAGAAAAGAATCAAATATTTATGTGTGGACGCGTTTTGCACAAAGTTAATGTTTGACTTACAGCTGGTTCAGCTACTAATACACTATTATGTGCAGTTCTGCTTGCCCCAGTACCACTGCTATCAGCTCTTTTGTAGACACACTGACTAAAGTTCCCTGCACCAGGTGGTCCCTGGGGTCCTGCAGGTCCTTGTGATCCCTGGGGTCCTTGGGGTCCCCTTGATCCGGTGTTTCCTGGATTCCCTCGTGGACCAGTCACTCCTGGTTGTCCAGGTGGGCCCCTAGAGCCATTGTATCCCCTAGGTCCCACTGGTCCTTGAGGACCATCTGGGCCTTGATTTCCTTTTGGTCCTTGTGGACCAGGTGGGCCTTGGTTGCCAGTAGGGCCTCTCGTACCGTTGTACCCTCGAAGGCCCATTGGTCCTTGAGGTCCAACAGGTCCTCGAGCTCCATTTTTCCCTGGGCGTCCATTCGGGCCCCTAGAGCCATTGTATCCCCTAGGTCCCACTGGTCCTTGAGGACCATCTGGGCCTTGATTTCCTTTTGGTCCTTGTGGACCAGGTGGGCCTTGGTTGCCAGTAGGGCCTCTCGTACCGTTGTACCCTCGAAGGCCCATTGGTCCTTGAGGTCCAACAGGTCCTCGAGCTCCATTTTTCCCTGGGCGTCCATTCGGGCCAAGTTTTCCAGGGGGTCCTCTAGGACCTTTTCTTCCAGTAGGCCCTATAGGGCCCGGGATGAGACTTATATTTCGGACCTGAAATACAAATTTCCATATTAATAAGCAAGAAAGATAAGAATTTAAAGAGTTCGTGGTCACACTGCTAATGACAAATCAGTTCTTAAATAAATTGATAATTATAACCCGATATTTTAAATTACCTCAATATTGAGTTTCGTTATCTCTTGAACTGACTCATTGTGAGCTTCCCAAAGTTGCGTCAGAGATATTTGTATTGGATCAACCTGGGAAAATTGTTTTAAAATACTTCACTTTACTGATTAGTTGGGAGCGCACACAGCACGCGCGCGCACTTTCAGTTGCGTCATTATCTAAAATAAAGGTCAGGATTGTTATTTGTATTTTATTTTAAAAATGTAAAAACTTGCTTGCTGTGCTGTTTGCAGCAATAAAGCACTTGGGGATTGGCAGAACACTCGAGGAGTGTCGAGAAGCACTCCACTACGCGTCGTGCTTCTCCTAACACGTCTCTCTTGTTCTTCTAATCCCCAAGTGCTTTATAACTTGACACAGTACGAATGCGAATCTAATGACCAGAAAAGACATCTTACGAAAGGTGTGTTGCTAGGGGTGACACTGCTGGTCATATTAGTCGTGTTCAAGCTGCTGGACTGTGTTGGTTTTGTCTCTTCTGTTGTCATGGATACAGGTGTCTCAGTCGTCGGTTTCATTTGTTGAAGTTCTTCTCTTGTAGTTTTGAGGAGAATCCACAGTCTTTGTAATTCTTCGTTTTGTTTTCTCTGAAAGATAATAAAACAGCATTTGATATGGATTTATCAAGGTGAAGATTATTATATCCTTGTTACTTTTGAAAAAGGGACTTCATCAAACCAAAACGATTAAAGAATTGAACACTGAGGGTCTTAAAATTACTAAGACAGTAACTTAGTCCTTCAAGTGGCTAGTTAATGGTGGTTCCCTTACTAAACAATTAGATACGATAAAAGAGGACCACGATTTATTAATTTGCATTCATAAAGACACACAGGCAGCCCAAACCAGCATTGAGCATGAGTTGCCTCAGTAACAGCACGCTGATGGTTATCATACCATTGTGTTTAATATCTCTGACACATTTCTTTCCATCTGATCCATTTCTTTGACTTGTTTCTGAAGCTCTGATTGGCGAGGTACTGAAAAGTATAAGGAATCGTAAACATTGGAACATGCATCCATATAAGGTCTACGCACATACATAAATGGGGCAAAGATGCTGTAAGCACTTTCCTAGGGCTCAAGCTGGATAAAATAAAAACTGCAAATGGAGGTACAAGTAGTTAATCATACATAAAATAACCACACGTGAAAGATGCGCGAAGGATGCAAATGTCTTCGATTGCAACCCACTAACGAAAAGTCCAACGCCAGTTTGCCCGGATGAACTCAAACAAATAAATTAAACAGGAAAACAGTTAAGGAAGGCAGCACTAGCGAGACAGTCATGCGTGTGACTAAGAAGAGTAATACTTGATATCTATAAATTTTGTATGCGGTAGGTCGTCAGTGACATCTTGCTATGCAGGGAGGGTTAATAGTTTCCCCGGGGGGGGGGGGTACTCCGCCAGAATTTGGGTAGGGGTGTTCCGCTGGGATTCTGACAGGGGTACCCTGTTTATGACAAAAAAATCAAATTTGTAGACCCTGTTTATGACAAAAGATATAATTAATTGCACTGAGTTCCTGTTTCAATTATCATGTCATCTCGCGTATCGTTTTTTTACGACCATGGTAACCAGTTTCAGTCAATACGAAAGTAGAATCCCTGAATATGACAAGAAACTCAGGAAGAATTCGGACCTTGAGTGAAATTGCATACCCTGTTTATGACAAGAAGCTCGAAAAACCATACCCTGTTCAGCGGATCATGCCCATATAGTCCATATATGGGAGTACCCCCCCCCCCCCCGGATAGTTTCCTACCTAAACCATGTGATGCCATACCCCAATGACTCTACAGCAAAAAATTCAATTTAGAAACCGAATCCTTTATATATTTTAACAAAGATTTTCTATTTCAGACCTTGGTTATAATGTAAAAGAAAATTTTTTTTAATTATTTTGATGCGAGGAGAAAAGAGTAATCCTATGACTTAAAAGGCTATATTTCCAACCATGGGGGTTAAACATGAAATGTTGTTACAGATGAGCATGCAAATCTCTGGCGCTTGATAATGAACACGAATAGGATGATAATTACTTTAAAAATAGATTTCCAGGACTGGACTGACCATGACATTGACATTCAGGTCCCGCAATTACGTCAATACTGTTTGGTTTAAACATGAATAGACATATGGAATCGCCAGGGCACGGGTTCAAATCCAAGACTCGGAATTTTTTCTGAGTCTTTCAATTTGCAGCTGCATAAGTTGCTTCATATACTACAAGGATCAGCTCAATTCGATACATTACAACCGCAGTACATACAAATATATATTTCATATATATTCTTATACACATATGGATAAAATATATCTTTTTTGATAGATTTTGTATTATTTTCAGGTTCGGTTTTTAATCAAGCCGAAGGAAAAAATCATCCTTATTAGTCAATTACACAGAACTTATAAATGACATGCTTTCACCTGACAAACTTAGAACAGGTTGAAACGTGTAACACTTTAACCATGCTCCGGAATACTAAGATAAATAATAATAATGATAATGGGGTTCTTATATAGCGCATATTCACATTTTCTTAATGCGCTTTACATTGCAGTGGAGGACTTTACGGGCTGCATATTAAGCCGTGCAGCTTACAATCATGAGTGATTTATTAGTACATTAGTGTTATGCCTCCAGATTGGGATAGGCTGTGGAACCGGGAGAAAATACACGAATAATTCAACAGGTTCTTTTATGTCCCCCATTCACTGTAGGTTAGGAAGGGTTGGGAGACAGGGACTACGGTTTTAAGTCCTTGTCCGAGAAGACTTGAAGGTCTAACCATTTCAAGTGCAGATGTAATTACAAAGGCAGCACCTTTTCCTCAGTTATTTTAAGACCCTGAGTGTTGGTCCGGCCTAGGCTTGAACCACGACCTCCCGCAAAAAAAACCCGACGCTCTTACCAACTGAGCTAACCGGGTGGCAGATATGCAAATCAGTTTTGATACCATATTTGGAATTTCCGGTTTTTCCGGGTAAATTGTAAGCACCCCAGTTTACCAAGCCTACCAAGTAATTTTCTTTCACGCTCGAGATGAGTAACACCTAGCCTGCGTCACCTGAGTATCAGGCTCTTTCACAGGCCCCCATCTCATCCGCAGGCACCCTACCAAGGCCTGATACTCAGGGCAAGCCTGCGTAGTGATAAAATCAGGTAAAATCACTATAATATCTGTTCACCTGATCTCTAACCACCCTGGATACCTAAACTAATGCAACGAAATACCTCTTTTTTTTTTAGTAAAACGCTTTCCTCGAGCGGCGATGCTTTTATATTTCCAATGTTCTTGTCTCTTGCTTTCTCTTTGACGGCAGCGCCGTCTGATTGACAAATCAGATGTTTAATTTCTCAATTTGTGACCGAGGAAAGTTAGGGAACTATCACGATATACTTAATGACATTCCTGAGTATCAATATGATGAATTATGGCTGGATGAAGATGCTGGTGAGGTCAGAATTAAACTTAGTAAGGCACGCATGGCATTAGCAATACTAATGTCAGTGTAAAGAAGAATGGATCTACGGCGCATGCGTCGTATCTTGCATACACCACCAAATATACTACAAGTTGATACACATCTAGACTGCATACGTTTTTCTTTTTCTGCATACTTACGCATAAGCAATAATTTTGAAAGTTTTATAATACACTCTAGAAAATTACTCGATTCTGATTGGACAAGACGAGTACATTAATTCCCAAATTGTACTCTGTAGAGTCCCTATTAAGCTTCTAAGTTTTGTTGAGTGTATCATAAACAAAAAAATGCACAATCTTCTCGTACAATTCAAAATTTATAGATACTCATGATGTTTTGAAAGTTCTCAAATCAAACTCGCCTAAAGGATCGCCCAATTTTAAAAACTTTCAAAACATCACTCGTACCATAGTTAATATTAACTATGCTCGTCTATAAATTCCGAATTGTACTCGAGATCATGCGATTTCCTATACATAAACAAAACGTATCTAACAATTATTTGATTCCGTGAGCATATACCGAACAGATCAAGCTGAAACCCCCATCAGGCGATACCCCTTGCCCGATATGTAGTTATTCGTTACCCCATCGATGGGGAGCCATTTGTTCAGTTATTAGATTATTCGCGCAAAAAATGGTAATCGAAACTGCGAAAGAGTTGCATTCATAAAAAATTAAATCAGATGTGTGTCGACGGTGAGATACATTTTATATTGTTAATCCGGGAATGTGTCCATTTTTGAATACCTATTGTATGTATGACTGAAAGATCTTGAATGCGTGTTAGAACTAGAGTACATATCGTGTATCGACGGAAACTGAAATGTTTATTCTGCTCGGTAGCTGTTTCCACACAAAATAAACACTCTGTTTGTTTTACTTCACGCATCGCTGTTTATTATCCGAGGAGAGAAGAACTGTGTCTTATCCAATCAAATAAAAATAATAAAAATATAAATAAATAAAGAGGGGTTTAACAGTGGATTCAAAAGAGTGGCTTTTCTTCCACTGGATTTCAGCTGGAATTTAGAAGTTGATTTTTGCCGAGGGAGGAAAAACCAGAGAACTCAGAGAAAAACCCTCGAGGCACAGGAAGGAACCTACAAGCAACTCTATTCACTTACGACGCCGAGTCCGCGGGAAAGCCATCCTGTGTCTGTGAGAGGCGAGCCCTATCACTCGCGCTACGCCACCCGTGCTTTAAAATGAAGACTGTATATTTATGTGTACTTTATTGTGTACTTCATATGGATTACAACAGATCCACCCCTGTTAAACATTTCAACAACTGGGTGTACAGACTAAACCGTAATATGTGATAAAGCCACGTTGGTGGTATATCATTCTGGAGAAATCTGATTCCATCCACACACACCATAGAATACTGACGTGGTTGTTGAATTCTCGAGCTTAACCCTTGCACGTAAAAGCAAAATACGAGGAGATATAAAAAGAAAAGGCTACTTTGGAAGGTCATAGAGTCAACATTGAAGTGCACTGATCTTACCTTACGACTGATCTTTTAAGAGCTCGTGTAACTAAATGATCACGATTTCATTTATCGATGACTATAGTTACGGGACACCACATTACACTACCGATCTGCTATAGAACCTATTTATCGCTCCCAAGAACTTGGATCCGAATTGTGAATAATTGAACGAGGTTAGAGGCATCAACATAAACATTGATCCGATTCTTACTGTGTTATAAAGCCGGGCATATAGTGACCACATACCAGTATTTGAAACCCGTTTAAAAAAGTATTTTCATATCTAAGTATCGGATAGTAGTCATGATTCGCACTAGAAGAGAACATTTACCAGGTCCAAGCTCGAGAGGTTTACAAGTATCACATGACTTGATCCCTGAACATTTTTTGTGAAATAGTTTCTAGTAAAGCTAACAGGGACTGACGCAAAACTAAGAATTCCGAAAGGAGTAATCTATAAGTAAACATAGAAGCGATTGATTTGAGTTATCGTCATAAGACTTTAAATCAGGATGCGAGGAAATACGGATTAATAAATGCACTTGCACATTTACTCAATTCAACAGGTCCTATTACTGAACAAAATAAACGCTTGGAGGTACTACTAACATTCCTTTTTCCTTTCTACGCACTTGAAAAATGATATTAATATTGTAGAGATTTTTCAAACAATTGAACGGATGGAAGGAAATTGTAAGCCCCGTTTACACTAGCGATTTTTGCAGCGATTTTTTTTTGTTTTTTTTTTGTTTTTGTTTTTGTTTTTGTTTTTGTTTGCGATTTTGTCCATAATGAATAATGGTAAAGAATTTACGGTAAAGTTTTTTTACAGGATACCAAGATTTTCCTAGACGAATGTCTCTTTTGAAGGATGAGACAAAAGATTTCATATTTCCGAAAATTGCCACAAAAATCGCAGTGTAAACGGGGCTTTAAAGAGGTTTGATCGTATACCTACCTTGATTACTAGTAGAACACGTACATCCTGAAGGCGAACTAATAAATCCAACCAACATGAGAGCAGTCAACAATAACCCGCCAATAGATATGAAACAAACCACTGAGATCATCACACATATTTTCTTGTACATTTTTTTATCTTCATGGCCAGATTGGCTTTCGTCGTCTACCAACCCCCACCTAGAGTCGCTACTCACAGGCGATTGGTTTCGACTTTTCTGTCGATTCGTGGGGACTGTAAATAAATCTGCTGTTGTAGGCTGCTGCGATGCGTGGCCTCCGTCATCTTCACGGATACATTCTAGATTATCCCTCGTTTGAGAAAGTTCAATAAAGGCATTGGATAATAACGCTGTTGAACGGCTAGCCATTTGAATAGAATGTTTAGTTTTGGGTTCTTGGGAGCCCCGTTTCTTTGAGCTGCTCATAGACTCGAATAAGATTGGTTCAACACGACCCCCAAACTGATTCCTGTGAAGAGGATCTCGACTCATGTCAGTAGACTTTATATTATGATTAATGAACACGAAAAAACCTGTTGTTTGATTTTCTAGAATTGAGAAATTATACAAAGTAAAATTGTCCCTCAGTGGAAACGTGGTGCACTGGTTGAACTGGCGGAAGATTTGTTTACAAAAATCCGGAAATTGCACGGCTCTCATATGGGCTCATCCACCACGTGATCATGCTGAGAGTGGCCGAAAAAGGTAAAGGCTTTCTAGATATCCAGTAAAATCAAGTTAGTACACGACCTACGCTCTGGGCAAATTTGAACTGAATCTCAAACCCTCAAATGTTTATTTCAAGTAAAAGTCTTTCGATGAAATCTGTGGTCATGGAATAAAATGAAATGTTTTGTAAACACGTGTTGTTTGAGAAGAAACGTCTTTATGGCACTAGCTAAAAACTAGTGTGAGCTGCGTCGGTGTTTCTAATGAAACAGTAATGATGAAAAGGTAAAATTAAAAGGTAATTTACCTTTTCATCATTACTGTCTTTATGCCACTTGAAGATCATAATCTGCTTGCCCACCCGAAGTTCTCAGTTGCGACCGCCCTTTGAGAGGTAAAATTTAGCTGAAAGATCAAAAGACTCCACAGTGTCTAGTAGGGACGAAAGCCCGTGAATTTCTTTCTTTAGTGATTCCAAGACTAACTAGCATCAACTATTGACTGCGATGGCCCTCAGAAATAAGGAATTGTAAGGGGAATAAGTTTTATCGGAGTCTTAAGATGAATGAATTTTGATTAACTTTAACCATAACCACAGAAAGAAACTTCAAGATTTTTAATGGGTTTTAATTAATTGGTATCTAAACTGCAACGGTTGATAAGAAATTTCTAAAATATCTGCGGTAAATATTTAAATTGTTCGGACATTTTTCTGTTGGTGTGTACTTTTCTTATATGCACCATGCACTCCATCCCGAAGAGTTGAAATTGTACCAAATTTACAAAGAATATAATTAGATAGAGCAGATCGATATCGAGTTAGTACTTCTCAACATTTTTATGAGGGTTTCTGTTTGGTGCTGTGAAGAGAGTGGACGGAAGGATGGACTGTCCGTACCAACATTGGCATGGCGGGGACCGCAGTCACGAAAAACCACAAAACCAAGCCTCAATAGGAAAGTAAATTTCGTTTTGGTAAAGTACACAATGAGCCTCCATTGATAAAAGCTGGTAAAAGTTTTTAAAATATACAAAGAAGAAATAGAACATCAAATAAAGACAGCATGTTCAAACATTTTGATCTGACGATTGAACTCGTTTACATCTGATGCATCGTCAAGATCATGACTCTGATATATCAGTGTTTCATGACTAGTTTTAGGAAAATCTTAGTTTGTTTCTATGAACGTTATTTAGACAGAGGCTAGATTCGGAGGATAGAAAACTGAGCATCATTGACATGTCTGCCGCATTATCTCATTATACAGTTCTTGTGATTCGACCCCGACTTCTCCTGCACCACTCTTCGCGTTTTTTCTCGTTGGTATGTTTAAGCCAGAACTAATGGGCGAAAACCTTTGTTCCTCCGGTCCTTGTCCTTCAGACTTCATATTGGTGCAAAACAATTCACAGCGTAAAACTTCATTAACGTATCTCAGTGTTTGATGTCCTTCCACGAGTGATTTAGTACGAACAGCATCTAAATATTACTTTCGTTTTTTTCTTCTTTGCCTTTAAAAGCTAGTCTCCCTCGCATCCGTTTTTAGTGTCGTTCGTCACGCACTAAAAACGGATGCGAGGGAGACTATTAAAAAGCAGCCTTATCACTTTTCCTATATACTTTTTGAATATCGTTGATCGCAGTGGAAGAGGTAAAGGAAGAGACATTGACGGGAAAATAGAACCTGATATATATATACACTTAGGACTTTACAAGTAGCGTCACATACCAAGTTATTTAATACTGACATTTGATAGGTTATTTTAGACATTGCTTTCGGTAAGACTTAACCGTTTCAAGCATTTCCGATTGAACTACCGCATGTCGAGACTCCTCGAGTCAAATCTCAACAGTCAGTTGTGAAAAAGAACTATGGCTGAATCGTTAGTACGATTCTAATCACACCCAAAAAGCTTTTTTGGTAGAAAGTATTAAGCAAAACTGAGAGAAAACATAAAGATACTGAAAGAGGGAGTTTGTCCTGGCATGCGTAAAGCGAAAAGTGCATTTATCATGGTCAGTTTTGGCGGGTTGATTTGACTCTTTGCGTGTGGTAGGTCATACATTTCACTCTCAATCCGCAAGTGACCCTTAAGGTAAAAAGATACGTCGCCATGGCAACAGCTGTCACGATACCTGGGTCCGGGGGGGGGGGGGGGGGGAGGATAATATGTGGTGGGTCTTGTATGCGTTTATATTGTGTATTGTCATGGTAACACACCTTTAAGACACGCTGATAACTGCATGACTTTCCTATAAAACTATAATAATTTGATTAAATTGTTTTATCCCGACAGCAAAGTTAATACATTTTCTGTAACACGAAATCTCTATACGCGCAAAATTAACTCACAATAAACTGTTAATCAATATTGTACAGATATAAGCATGTATATAGCGTGTACATTCGACAATTAAAGAACGCTCTATTTTGGGACAAAATGTAGGACAATGTAATCATTAAGCTTTCTTTCTTAACCAACCTTTTTGCCTTTTTATTCTATTGAGAAAAATTGCAAGTAGTTTACACAAAGGAAAGTTTCAATTTATATGCAACGTATTTACTTATTATGTACAATTTAGACTGGTCTAGACGGATAGTCTATCGTCGTTACGTTTCTCCAAACTGCTATATTATGCGTTATTAAAGTAGGAAGGTCATCAAGAGCTGAGTTCACAAGGGACTGGGTCTACTTAATAGTTCATCTGAAAAAGGCCTGAGTCTAACATTCAGATGTTGTCATTGATTTTTTTTTTTTTTAAATCGCGGTTTCGTTATATATCTTCGTCGCGAGGAAGTAGGCTTTCATAAACATCTATTAAGGTGTTTCCATGACATTCTATAAGAACCGACCCTTTAAACCTTTGTGTTTCGGACAGCGGTATGGAAACGCCTTGATTGACGTTCACCTAATTTGTCGCGACGACGACTGGTCTAAGTATTACTTTAAGATTCAACATCCATAATCCGCCTTTCCGCATTCATATAGAGCGTTTTCACATAACGACAGTGACTATGTTGGTGTACCAAAACCATACACTTTAGTCCTCGAGGAATTGGTTTCTATTTTTATTCAAAAAGTGATTAGGAAGCTTCTATTGTTTGGTACACCAATATGTCACGTGAGTGAAAACTCTTTATGGTATCGAGTGTGATCGGTTATGGATATGATTGATATGAAGTGAATGCTAGTCGTATACACTCAATTGCAAAATCACTGTTCAAAACATGCATAGAACACAGAAACTGAGTACGAAGGGTATTCTGGGAAATGACATAGGTATCCTCTGTTGTATTCATTTGAGATACACAGTCGATATGAAACATGGGAATAAAAGTTTCAACGCCTTCTGTTTCTGTTGGGGCAACAATTTATGAACATTCCACAGTTGTATCACTGACGTCATCTAATTAATTACTTCCCATCTACCCTTTCGGTCTCAGGTTCTAAAAAATGTCTCCCAAGAAACCTTCTTGGTCTCTTGGTTCTACCCGACAAACATTTTGCAATTGAATGTATTCAAGATATCAAAGGACAGATCCAATAGTGTATATAGCAGTACATGGGTGTATTGGCCGACGGAATTAGCCCTGAGCTACCGCTACACATGCATTTGTAGATCCTCATATTTGTAACTTGGGACACCTCTGAACTAAGAATGCTTACTTCAGCATCATTTGTTGAACACGTGGCTCCGACTATGCGCTGGTCCTGAAATATATAGCAATGCAGCAAAGTTACCGTGTTTACATTGTTTATAACAACCAGGGACGCTTGAATCTTACTTGGAAAACCGGGAATGCCGGTTGGAAAATTACGGTATATGTGTCGTTCCTATCGGAAAGTTCCGGAAAACTCGGTTTTCAATTCGTGAGGTAATCCACTTTTCCCGCTCTTTTTGGTTCATCCGGTAGACGCGTGTACCATTTGTCGAAAGTTAAATTTTCCCGCTCTTTTTTATAACCAATAGCAAACAAATTCCCTACTAAATGGATTGGTTTAAATGGTAAACACCCAAGATCCCTAGACCCTCAGGGAATTGTCAAGTAGCCGCTAAATGGAAGTTTACCGCTTGATAGAGTTATAAATTATTGCTTAAAAAAATCCCATTAATTGGTAATTTCACAACTGACCGCTAAATAGATCTTGGTCGCTCTTGGCATAAATTACTGCAAAAAAAGTTTTTGGGACTTTAAGAACTGGTCTTAAATGAAGGTTGACCGCTTAATAGTTGGACGCTTTACAGAGGTTATAGTTTTTACTTTTCTACTACTGATCAAACTCTTACCCTAGGCTCAGGAATGCCGACCTCAGTTTTAGCGCTATTTCCAGCAGTAGCGCCCGCACTTTTGGCCACTTGATACACACACGCAGTAAGGTTTCCTGAACCAGGTTCTCCTGGGATACCTTGGGTGCCGTTATAACCTGGATGACCTTTAGGGCCTTGGATTCCTCTTGCTCCTGCAGGTCCCTGTGTCCCATCTCTACCTGGGGGACCTTCAGGTCCAGTTAGTCCACGAGGTCCCTCTGGGCCCCTGGGACCTGGTGGTCCTACTACTCCAGATATTGTACCATTGCTGCTGCCCATCTACAAGAAGGATTAATTATATTATTTAGTCACGTCAAAATGAGTTTAGAGCTTCACCTTTTGATATCGTTTCACCTGTGTTTGTAGTTTAACTATCATCAATGTTTGTTCGTCCATTTTTCGTTCTAGCAGCTTCACTTTTTCTTCCATTCGTCTGATTGCAGCCAATGCTGTTGTGAGTGATGATGTGATGCTGTTATTCTCCACAGGTTTTGTCTTCTTAAGAGAACACAGTAAAAACATTCCGTTAATCTCATTTCTATTCACTATTTCCAAGGAAATGTAATATTTGATTGATTGATAATTTATCTGTTAATAATAAGCTAATAGTGTCACATTTTATTGCTGCGAGTATGGCGAGCAGTTACACTAATCATGAGGGAGTTCCTGTGTTGTAGTTCACCACATTGGTCCCGAGCGCTTTATAACCATGGCAGTGAACTCGATTAGGGGATATCTTGGTCTTCATGAGCCGGTGGGCTATAAATGATTTTTCTGAGTATACAATGCGTATAATCAGCAGCGGTCGTCCTTGGCCAAAAATGCGTCTCTTTACGCATCCTTTGCTTGTCTACGTGCTTGTTCTGGTTCGCTTTCATATCTATTTAAGATAGCTAAGGGTGCTTGGTTAGTTCAAACACAACTTTATTCATTGCTGCAAACATTCATCAAAGGCATTATTTAGTTATATTTTCAGATAAGTAAAGAAAAGAAAAGACCCAGACAATGTTCTTTTATTATTTGTTCAGTCGTCGACGAAGCTCGACATTGTACAGTAGAGGGAGAAGTAATTCCATGCAAATACAGAGATGATGTAAACAAGAACATCCATACAGTGGCGGATCCAGGGGGGGTTCGAAGGGTTCCACGGAACCCGCTTGAAGATTTGATCTTTTAGGTAATAGAAATATGTCTTATATAAATTTTGCTTAAAAGTATCCACAAGGATAATGTTCAACACGAAATGATAGATATTTGCTGTTATAATGTTTAATTTATCTTTAAGTTCAGTTACTTTGATAGTAAATTAGGTGATTAGAGCCAATTTTTTTGTCAGACATCGACTAAACAAAAGAGAATTATACACAGTTTAAGAAACGGAACCCCCCTTTGAAAAATCCTGGATCCGCCACTGCCATACCTATAATTGATACTTTAGTTTTAAACTCTTTCTCCGCGCGTAAGCCAAACGAGAACCACATAACGCAGAAGAATAAGCAATGACAATCCAAGCTCACAAAGCACTCTGAGAAATCGAGTACTGCAAAAATGAAACAGGGAAATCAAAGGATATATCAGAAAAAAAAGCTCTGTTATTTTTGTCTGTTTGAATTCATTTTCATGGAAAATGTCGAGGGAAAATGGTCAAATGATTTTTTTAAGAGCTTTTAAGTACTCGATTTCTCATCACGCTTCGTACTAGAGATTCGCGCTCGTGCCGCATCTCCCAACACCCATGCGCGTAATTCCCCACAGGAACTCCGCATACATGTTCGGTTATCAAAGGTAGCCCTAGCCCATCAATGAACGGACATTAACAAGAAATTCAGATTTTTGTACCTATATAAAACGATGCAAACATAACCGAATGTATACTTCGCACTGCATGATGACAAAACCACAGATTTTACTGCTTACACACACCATACTCGCAGCACTTGCACTATGCAATGACTCAAGAGGAAATGAAATATTCTCTTGAATGTCTAGTTTATGTAGTTCATCTTTCTTACATACCATCAAGGTTCGAAGCTCCGTTACATTGCTCTTTATCTCTTGTACTGTTCGCAGGAGTGGAGAATTACTTTGCATCTTTTCTGCTGTGGTCATCAAGCACATTTTGTGCATTAGTCAACTCTTTCTGTGCATTCGCGAAGCAAGGGAAAACACTTACGCATGGGCAAGCCTTAAAGCGTAACCGGCTTGGGTGCGTATATTAAGTTGGACGACTACCACACTAACAAGCAAAGACCTCTTCAAACCATATAAGTTTGCGCATGTACAAGCAATAGATTCTAACTGGCTTACGCAAATGTCACTTTGGGCTTGATGAGTAAAGCGCTTCTGTGCACGCGCTTAGAGTAATTTTCAGAAGCGTGCATACCTAATATACAAAGTAAGCGGAGTTCCCAGTACAATCTATGTTGTCACCTATTGGTTTAGCTTGCACGAAGTTCAAAAATAGTGTTAAAACAAAATGGTCTATTGCAAACCATTTTCAAAGATTTCATCTAAAACTCGTTTACATAATAAATAGATAGCTAGTTTCAATTTGTGTTCTTTATAAAATATATACATAAATTTGTGCATCTCAAAAAACATCCATTTTTGCCAAGTTCATAAAAGAGTTGAAACCACAGCGCACCATTTGACCCATAGGTGCTTGTTATAAGCATAGGTAGAATGTTGAATGTATTGCTAGTCCATAACGTAGCTAGGAAAGCAAAGATTCAGAGATACTTTCTCTGGCTGCGGCCGCAATTTTTTGTATGGACCGCCTGATCAGATTTCGTCCTGCGCGATGATTGTTTTGTTTTTTTTGATGGGCTGTCGAAACCAGATCACCTGGAGGAGATAGTTATAAATAAATATTTGCATATTCAATATCTAAGTTTAAAAAGTGCCCTTCATTCGATTCTGTCTTACATTCTCACAGGTAATTAGTGAGCCATACTGTATGAAATAAAACAATAACAAAATTCTCAAGATTGTCCACATTGCGAGATCATGCAGCTGGGTGGCATAGGGCTGTTAAGTTGTGACGTATTTCCGGGTGCAAATGATCAAAAAGAAACCCGCTAAGACAAAGCAAAAAATGTCTCAATGATTTACTCTTCACCTGAAACAATTAGAGCTTTGGACAACAAATCCTGTAAGTAAGAATTTTTTTTACAGTACTGTTTGTCGTCACCGTTTGTTGAGGGTAGGGAACTTTCGTGTCAGTCTACAGATTTTGAGACACCTTCTGACTCAGTCGTATATTGTAGATGTCATACGCTCACTATCTTCCAAGACTTGCGAACTAGACCCTATCCCTACATCAGATGTGAAGCAGCTAGCGTCTGACCTATCGCCTGTTGTTGCTAGGATCGTGCGCACCTCACTGGCTGCTGGTTTCCTACTCCTTTTAAGATGTCGGTTGTTCGTCCTAAGCTTAAGAAATTGGACTCAGCATCCTTTCAGAACTACCGACATTTGGCTAACATTGCATTTATAAGTAAAGTCAGCTGCTATCCAAACCCACAACTATCTCAACCACAATGCTTTATTTGCTTCACTTCAGTCAGCTTACCGCGCACACCACTCCACTGAGACCGCACTCTTACGTGTAACTAATGTCATTTTGAAGACCCTTGACTCCCGTAAAGACGTCATACTCGTATTGCTCGACCTCTCAGCAGCATTTGATACCCTGGACTACAATATATTGATATCCCGTCTTCATCTATACTTTGGATTTAAAGGGACTGTTCTGAATTGGTTTACTTCTTATCTTCGTGGTCGCACCCAAACAGTTAATGTTGCTGGTACCTCCTCATCACCTAGAAACCTAAACTACAGTGTACTTCAAGGATCCATTCTTGGACCTTTGTTGTTTACACTATATATATTGCTCCACTCCAAGATGTCATAGCAACCCATAATCTCCAAAGTATGTTTTATGCCGACGATACCCAGCTCTATATTGCTGTAAAACCAATATACCTCACCTGACTTGGCTATCGACTCTATCTCTACTTGCATCCAAGCTGTTTTTGACTGGAACACATGCAATAAGCTGCAGACTAATCGAGGTAAAACAGAGGTACTATACTTAATAGTACACTCAACAAAATTACTCGACTCTGATTGGTCGAGAGGAGTACAATTATAGCGTTAATTGTACTCCGTAGGAGTAGCGAATTAAGTCGCTATGGCAACACGGCTAAAACAATGTCAAAACAATTATTTTCTATCATTTTGTACTTAAAAAACATATAAATAAAATTTCAAAGCCGTAAGAACTAATCTTTTTTATGCATTTCAGTTGCGCGATGGACTGAAAATCGGCCGCCAAATAGACAAAGATGAACGGCGTCGCTTCGCATTTTTTTACTAAACGGCTCGTGCAATTACAAGAACTTTCAAAACATTACTCGTGTCTATTAATTTCCAAATTGTACTCGAGATCGTGCGATTTCCTATACTAACATAACGGTTTCTCAACTATCCATCTCTAGAGGCTCAGATGGTTGCTGGTGTTCCTGAGCAGCAGGTAGGGGGACTCGCGATCGATGCCAAAGATATACGGGTTTAACTCGCGGATTTACGAAGACGGGTACAGCAGATTTACGGGTATTTTACCAAGACCTAAAGTTATTTTGGTATCGCAAACGGAGGTTAAAAATATCTTATAAATATACGATGCACGAAGGTAAGAAGTTCGTTAACGACTTTTGCATAATTTGTCTAAGACCTAAAGTTATCGTACCCAAGCCAGAACCCTTTTGGTGTTGTGGTAAAAAAATGCAGATAGAAGATGACACGTCAGCACAGTGTTACGAGTGTGGTAAGAATATTCGTAATGCCGTACCAAATGCTACCAGAGAGCAGTATTACGCCAATGGAGGTCGTAAGAAAACGCCATATAAGAGATTAAAATACTTCAGGGACTGGATGAGTCATATCCAAGGTTTACATCCGATATATTTAAGCGACGAAGTAAAGAAGAAAATCATAGACCATTTAGAAGAGCCAACCCCGCAAAGTCTACGGAAAACGCTGAAAAAATTAAAACTAGGGAAATATTACAAAGCTATTCCCTATCTTTTGTCTGAAATTACCGGTAAGTCTATTCCCGAGATTTCTGATATGACAAAAGCCGAGTGGATGTTTTGTCGGCTGGATAAGGATATTCCTTATTACCCCGACGTAATTTACGAAATATTTTACAAAATAGACCCCAACCACCCCCTATTAGAATGGATTCCGAGAAGATGAAATGTGCAGTCGAAATCCCCCTACGTTCTTTTCAAAGCAGATGTCTACTGAGCGAGTTTTCTTTGGAGCTCCTCTTTTGCCTCCTGGTAGATCTTTTTGCGAGATTCCTCGGAAAGATCTTTCACGATGGTTTTTTTATTACCCGACTTTAGCTCCCCGTATTTCTTTTCCTCCGCGAGGATCAAAGAGAACTCCGTGTCGTCTATGCGGCGGTCCTGCAGAGCCTGAGACACCAAGTCGGCAATGGTGTTAGCCTTTGCTCTTGCCAGGGCTATATGAGTGTCGTGCTTGGATATCTTACCGGACAATTGCTTTATAATGCCTGTCGTAACAGCGGAAACAATGCCGCAGACGGCTCCAACGCTGGCCAAAGGAACGCCAACGACTATTCCAGGCCCGGTAAGCGAAGTAGCAACGCCAGTGCCTGTTAACGCCACGGACATGGAGCCGGAAGTTATCGCGATTTTATGTAGTATGCTTCGGGCTCTGGCGTACTTTTTCCTGACCTCTTCGTAGTGTTTCGCTTGCCCTTCCAAGTAAGCCAGTATTAAGTTCGCTTTATTCAGACGAAAGTTCTCGGCGTTTAATTCTGTAGGACCTATGGTGGGAACATCTGGGTACAACTGAGGTGCTGAAGGTATAACATCCATTATATACTAATGTACGACGCTTTTGGGAATAACATAGAGGAGCAGCCACATCACGACAACCGGGATTATGCCAACTGGAGAGCATTTAGGAAGATGTTTCCGCATGCAGACCCTAGTAAGTTTGAAAGAAGACCCGATGGGATTTACTATAAAGGCTCCAGGATGTACAGCAATGCGGACTTGGAGCCAAAGAACCCAAAACCCGAGCATAAAGAAAGGCAGCCTAATTTTCCAGAGAATTTATTACCGGCAACGGAGGATTACCCATTTTACGATAACAAAGGCGGCGCAAATGACTTTGCTAAGATGGTTACCTCCTTAGAAATCCCCGTGGGTCCTACGACTTTCAAAATAAAAGTCAGAGACATCTTTAGAGAAACTGCCATGAAACATACCTCAGGGAAAGAATCCAGAGAATGGTTATCAGGTCCCAACATGCGGTATTGGCCGCAGCAGTTAAACTTTGCTGTCTGGGCTGCTACTAAAGGATGCGGTATAGCCGCGGACATGTTCCATATTCCTTTCCTGCGATTTCATGTTGCTTTTACTATTCGTAGGATATTGTTTGAGTTAGGAGCGCCGCTTCCTAGTGACACTATCTTTAAGCCGAAGGATAACAAATATGACAAAGTCGCATGGGAGCGATTAAGGAATGAGTTTAAGCTTACCAACCCTGATTTTCGCAACAAAGAGGGTGCCGCCCATGGTTTAGGAGAGACTTACACCTATGCTTCGTATGTTGGCGCCAGCATAGAAACTCCGGGTATGGGGTATCCTAGCAGATGGGAATTCTCCGACTTAGGGGGTAAAGCGTCAAAAGGTGGCTTGATTTACTTCATAGAAAGCAAAGAAAAGTATCCTTGGGCGCCTTTCTTTGCCGCAAAGGGCATTGGACTGAAAAACCTAGCAAGGATTAATCGAAGCATTGAAGCCTTTGTTTACTGCATTCTAGGAGCACAGGTTAGCACTCGCAGCCCCATCGTAGATGCTTCCGGTGCGTCACAGGAAACGCAACAAGTATTCCTTGTCCTCTTCGAAAGCGCTGTTATCGAGAATGAGATTTCTAAGTCAGTTCAAAGATATCAACTTGCGGTGCAGCAATCAAAGGTTAGACTGGATTATGCCTTGAGTCCTGGTTGTTGGTTAATGCCAAGTAATTTGGTCATCAACGCCGATTCCGTCGTGGGTTACAACAACAAACTTCAACGAGCTACTAAGGATATGAAGTTTGGGGTGAATGACGTGAACTCTGACACTCTTAGGAACATTCCCCATTTCGTGGAGAAGCCAAAGAAGGAGCACGTAGAAAAACCATCAAAGAAGGCGCATGTAGAAAAGCCACCAAAGAAACCAGTAAAGAAGGTTACCGAGGAATATGACCATAACTTACTAAAAGCCGGCTTAGCAGCTGCAAGCATTGGTCTGAGCTATTATATATGGCGATGAACAACCCCTACGTAGCTGGAGTAGATTGCGTCTATACGACTTACACAGGCGAGAAAAAATACAACCAGGCATCTTGGGTTGATGTCACGGGCATGGCTGTGAATTTAAACTACTCGGGAAAGAAGTTGATAATATGCAGCATTTGCATTGGCACGAGCAGCCATGCCAACGTGGGCTTTAGGTTCCTGGATGAGAATGGCGTACTACAGCCTATGCGCGCGAAGACGAACAACAGGGAGCCCACGCATTTCTCCGTAGAGCCGCCCCCCGGCAGCGATGAAAATTTATCGGTTTGGACTTTCCATATGGTCGCCGATTGCCACGGGAAGGTAAAGCTACAAATGAGAGTAGACGATACTGGAAGCGTCGCGGTAAATAGCATAGAGGATCAAAGAGATCAGCCTTATAATCACGCAACCATTAGCACTCTTACGGTGGTTAGTCTCTAGAAGGGAATTTATTTCCTGACCTTCTAACGAAGGGGACTTGTTTCCTGTAATATATGAATAACCCACACATGAAGGAAGGTTGGTTTTTTCATTACCTTGAGGAAAAAAACCTATGTAGATAATGTTTGGCAAGACGCCGGATTGTGGGCGGAGGTTGGGGGTTTAGGATTGGTTATATGCACTATTTGCATTTCAACGCGATACTCCTGTAACGCCGGGTTTAGAATCGTCGATGAGAACGACCAGCCATTACATCCTTACAGGAAGAAGAACAATACTAGGATCCCGGCCCACTTTTCCTCGGAACCCTATAAGTATAGTAGGGAAAACCTAACGGCAATAACTTTTCACATAATAGCCAATTGCCGATATGCAAAGCTTCAACTTCGACCCAGCGATGGGGGCGGCAGCCGCATTCGACTAAATGCCTCTACGCCACTGGCCAATCCCCCACCAGACGCTATTTGGAATCATAAGTCCATTTCTACTATGAGCGTCCTACCCTTGTTACCGCATTATCAAGGCGGCGCGAATACTATCTTTACTTATCCTCAGTCGAGAACACCTCGGGCGTCCGACGACGATAAGCCCCCAGTAATACATAAGGATAAGATTAACCCTTCATCTTCTTCAGGAGTACCACTCCAATAGCTACTACGAGGATCCAAATGTTGTTGCCCACAAACTTTAGCAGTTCTCCGCCGGCCCTAAGCGCCAGGCCAAGAACGCTACCCAGCAGCCCAGGAAGACCGGCTGCCATCTTTTTTCCCAAGTCCGTCAGCCCATTGCCTAATTTCTTTACGCCCGCGCCTGTAGCCTTAAGCGCGGACAAGATCACGCCTACTACGCTCGAAATAGCGACCGCAAATGCCAGCGGAAGACCATACTTCACCAGAGCTCTTTTTACCTTTTCCTTGGTGGTAAGCCCCAATTCTCTTTCCAGGTTGTCCTTTTGCGCTTGTAATTCCGCGACTCTTTCCTGAAGGGTTTCTACTTCCTTTTGGGCTGCCTCCCTTTCCTCTTCGGGACGAGTTTGGTCATTGATTATTTCCTGCTGCCGCTCTATTTGTCCCTCCAGGTCTTCAATAGCCTGATCTCTTTGCCGGATTTGTTCTTCCTTAGTGTTAATTTCGGCAACCAACCGCCGCCGTTCCTCTAAAGAGCCAGCTATGGTGGTACGTAAGTTCTTAGCTTCTTCCTTGCTTATGTCTAGGTCTTGCAGGGCAAGTTCGAAGGCCTTTTGGGCTTGGTCCCTATCGCGTAGGGCTTTGTCTGTTTGTTCTCTCATTTCTATTATTCTTTGGTTTTTATCGTTAAGTTCTCTCTTTTGAGCATCGAGGAGTAGTCGGTTTTGTCGCATGTATTCTGCCTCCCTTTCCTCCATTGTCTCCTTTAGTTCTTCAACTTCCCTTATCGCCTCGGGGCCTTTTTGTTGCCGCTGCATTAGGGTCTTGAACTTTTCAAAGGCTTCGCTGGTGTTTTCATCGTTTTCTCTTAGTCTTTCCACCAAATTAGGTCTTCCTAATGCGTTTTTGATTTCTTTTGGGAGATTACTGGTGAGCCTGTCGGAGTCTCTCCTTTGGTAGAGATTATACCACTTATCCCTTCCTTGATACTGGATTTGAATTTGCCCCTTATCTCCGGTTTGGAAATTAAGGCGGGTCAAGTCCACATTTGGAAATTTCTCCCTTACGTCGTCTAAAAGCCCCCTTAGCATTTCGGTTCTTAGGTCCGTGGAATCCAAGTTTTGCAATTCTAAATATTCTGGAATAGGTCGCCCTGGGTTCCTTGATTGCCACTTATCCTCTAAGGAACGCCAGGCCTCGCGGGCCCTGCTGCCATATTTGCGTCGTAGCTTGTCAAAAAGGCCCCGCCCGTCAACGTTGTCATTAGGAAGTAAAGACTCGTATTCTTCGTCGTTAATGTCTACTTGGCCTTCTTCGGTAAGGGGGTCAAAATCCGTTCCTTCTACTTCCATTATATATGATAAGCTCAAAGTTAAATCCCAACGTATTACCTAAGCAGGTTGGCGGGCTGAAAGCGGAACGCACCTTTCACCGGGTCACCTTTACCCCCAGCAGCGCAAAGCCAGGGGAAACCCTGTACGTAGGCGTGCCCCGCCTAACGGATAACCTAGTCTTAGTTCCTGGCACCTTGGCTTTGAGGTTTGACCTAGCGGTACAGTCAAGCCCCACAGATGAAAGGATTATCGTTAACAACGTGGGCCGCAACATCGTTTCTAAGATGCGCGTAAAGTTCGCCGGGGAATCCTTGCTGGACTTAAATAGGTACGATCTGTATACCACGTACAAAGACTTATGGTTGACGGCCTTTGACCGCGCGCAAAGGATAGAACAAGGAATTGGTAGTGTCATTTTACGTAAGGTCCGCACACCTACGAAAACGCAACCTACTGACGGCAGCGGAGAAACCGCAGTGGCAGACGCAAAGCGAATAAAGACAGCCTATGGTAGTAAGTATGTCATACCACTGGACTTTGAAGTAATCACGAATCACGGCGCGTATTACCCAAGACAGTTATCCGAGCTACAGTTTGAAGTAACTTTAGCAGATGCTAATAACATCATTGGTGGGCTAAGCAGTGCACTTACCACGACAACCCCATACTCTATCACTAATCTAGAATTACAGTACGAAACGGTGTACAGCGAAGAGCTGGCCCGTAGCGCTGGCATGGAATACAGCTCCGGGAAGGCATTCCTTTACGACCACGTAGTGATGTATAAGACGTTCAGCTTCCTGGATAAGACGGATGAGGTTATTAACCAAAGTATTAACCTCCCCCGAAGAAGTCTTACGGGGTTGATGCTGGTGTTTGCTAAGCCCTATGAGGCTGGTAAGCGCGACTCCGAGGCCTTTCACAACCCCAACATTACTAACGTGGGGGTCAACATAAACGGCGTTCCAAACAAGGTTTACTCCCAGGGAATAAAGCCCGCAGACGTGTACAGGGAGGCAATGCGCAAGTTTGGCGACCAAATTAGCCCCGCAGAATTCTTTAATGATAAATATGCGCTGTGGATTGACATGCGCACCATTAACGACGAAGACCTACATGGTCAAGGCCTCCGTCTAGTAAATACGCAGGATGGCATAACATTGGAAATCAAACGCACCAAGAATGCCTCCGCGGGCGACGGTGATAAAATAAACTGCTACGTCTTCGTCGTGTCTGACGCGCAACTGAGCGTAGAAATGAATCAGCTAAAGAGCGTTGCCTACTAGGCTCGCGTTCCTTGAGCCAAGCGAAAGGATAAAAAATATCCCTTACGTATAATATGCTTCGCGTATTTGAAAACAACGAAACCAAACTGCAATGCATAGTGCAAGGCGAAACTTTGTACTTCAAAGCAAAGGAGGTGGCTTTGGCGTTGGGCTATGAGCGCCCTAGAGATGCGATTAGAGCACATGTATCTGAGAAATACCAGAAAAAATGGGTTGATCTACAAGGGGCTGCGAATCACCGCTCCTTTACTACGCAACCAAATGCCGTGTTTATATCCGAACCTGGTTTGTACGAACTGATATTTAGCTCCAAACTACCCAAAGCTGTGGAGTTTCGTGATTGGGTCTTTGAGGAAGTCCTACCCGCGCTAAGGAAAACGGGTAAATATGCAATAGAAAGGCGGTTTGGCGGCCCAAACAAGTTAGTATTCAAGATCGAAAATGAAGCCGACCTACACGCGAAGGTCGTCGACTACACACGTAGGTTTTACCCCGATTTCATCATAGCGCCGGGTCTTGGCGAACTTCAAGATTCAGACAGCAAGCGAATAACCTGCTGGCGGAAAGGTTACCAAGCCGGCCAGCCAGACCTTTTAATCCTTAACGCCCACAAGAAATACCGCGGGTTGTGCATTGAGTTAAAGACCCCAAAGGGAAACGGCGTATTGTCCGCAAAGCAATCCAAAAAAATTGCGCAGCTTGACGTAAATGGTTACCTAACTATGGTTAGCAACGATTACGACGTCATCTGTCGTGCCCTCATGGATTATGCGGACGGCATCCGTATCCCTTGTAAAGGCTGCGTAAAGCGGTTCAAATCCTACGACACTTTGAAAACGCACCTAAAAATATTTCATAGGTATAATGAAGCTCAACTTAATTCATTGGCGTGATCTCGTCCACGGCAAAGCATACGAAATAAAAAATTACTTCGTCTTCGAAGACATCGACCGTTTACGGTTAGTCCTCAAAGACTTAGAAGGCAAGGAATATTCCCTTTGGGCGCCGGATTGCGTGCGGTACGTAATTCAGGGCGAGGAATTCACCCACTTACGCAGCTATGGTAAGGTAAATGGCCGATGGAAGTTTGACATTGAAAGAAGAGTCACTCCATCTCCTCTTTGTAGTTAAGCGCGTCTGCTAAAGTCCGCTGCGCTTTAGGATCCGCGGAGCACCAATGCCCCACAAAGGATCCTTCGGAGAATACCCTGTCGCAATGAAGGCAGGTGTATTTTTTACGCGGCGGCTTACGAGGGGTAATGCAGTCGGCAGGTAGTTCGCAAGTAATACAGTCCATATATTGAAAGGGTAATTAGAATGCCTCCCAGAAAGGCAGCTGCGTAGGCTAGCATATACCTTTAAGAGGGGTCCTTATATTTATTAATGTTTCTTCTTTTCTTATTGAGTTCTGCATACCTTCTACAAAAGGGGTCCTTATATTTATTAATGTTTCTTCTTTTCTTCTTAATAAACAATCAAAGAATATTAATAAATATAAGAGTGCATTTTGAGACTCTTTGCGCAAACCCTACTTTACTTACGGGCTTTCCTTACTTCCACGTTTTGAGCATGCCAATCATCAAAACGATCCAAGTACTCCTTAAAACCGCGGGGACGATGCTGCGGGCACAAACACTGCCAGATATGATCATCTCCTTTCCTTAAGCCGCCACACGCATCACAGGGCGCACTCCAATACTCTGCGTTCTCCCAGCGCGTACCTTCGGCGCGGTCGAACTCCGTAAAGCGTTGGTCTATTTCTTTCTTACGAAGAGTTAACTTCCTTATGGTTTCCGCTGGGCAACATCTCGCAGCGATATCACCATGCTCCTCGCATACGACATCCAAATCATAATTACCACGACATCTATGTTGATGCCATGCGTCGGTTAAGAGCTCCCCGCAGCGCGCACACACATCCTTTAAACACACCCTATTTTCTTGGTGGTATTGCAACATTTGGGGCGTGCTAAAGAGCCGATTGCAATCAGCACAACGTCTTTCCTTAGACTTCAAACACACCCTTCCTTCCACGTGATATCGCAGCGCCTGTTTACTGCTAAACTGCCGGCTGCAAGTGCCGCAGGTGGTAACGTTATCCACCTCTTTAAAACATACCTTCTTTTTTTGGTGATATTGCAAAGCCTGTTTGCTACTGAACTCCCTGTCGCAATCCTTACACTTCATTATATAATAATTATAAGGGATACTTAATAAAGTCCTGCACGCTTTCTTTTGCCCAACCGGCCATCGTCAAAAGCGCACCAAACCTTTCCGCGCGCTTCAGACCGCACATTTCATCGTACAATTCCTGCACGCGCTCTTTTAACCGGTCTATCTCCTCCCTTTGCATTTCTATGGTGTCTCTTTTATCTTTTGCGTCGGCGGCAATCCTTCTTACTGCGTCCACTGGGTCCAATCGTATATATAATGGATCCGAACCATATTCCCTGCAATGCTCTGATAGTAGGACCCACCGGCTGCGGAAAGACCCAATTCGTCGTGGAGCAGCTATTAGGACCCTTTAGATACCGCTTCGACTACATCGTGCTGCTTTGTCCCACCTATGTGAATAACCGCACCTGGGAAGGCATAGGAGTGAAAGATGACGACTTCTTTGTGGACATACTGGATCCTAACGAGTTATCCAGCCATTTGAAGTTCTGGCATAAGCAATTCCCTAAAGATACGCAGACACTCCTCATATTGGATGACATTGCCTGTGGGGACGACGTAAAAAGACGCACCTCCGAGCTCGTTAAACTCGCCTTCAGCGGTAGACACGACAATATCAGCGTTTGGTTGCTCTCGCAGCAGCTTACCAGCGTCTCTAAGCCCTTCAGGGAAAACATAGGTTCACTTGTCGTATTTTATACTCCGAGCAAGTCTGACCTGGAAACCATCTTAAGCGACTACGGCGGTGAGATATCCAAGGAACAGTTACACGAATACATGCGGCACCTAAAAACGCACCAACATTCCAAGATGATCTTCTCTTTGAGGTTTCCGTATTCCATTAACATATATGGACATTGAGCAGCTCTTAGATGAAGTCCCCACGCAGTTAGATGAAAGTAACCTCAAGGAACAACTTAACATCCTTGTGTCTTCTGGGAAGTGTAAAGAAATGATAGGCAAGGAACTTACCCATGAGCAGGTTAATAAGTTGTCAGAAGATGAAGTCAAGAAGTTCCATAAGAGGTACGAGGCTGCCCTTGCAAGTAAGACCACGGACGCCGTAGCAGACTCCGCTATCCGACTTGCGACTAAATTGCTTGGACTTGCGCTGCCCATAGACGACGTGGAGCAACTGCGGAAAGACATAAGCGAGGACTACGTTATCGCCCAAGAACTTAAGATAACCTACGGGTGGTTGTCTTTGAAGTGCGGTAAGTTAATGGCAGTCGCCTCTGCGGCACTTCACGTAGCTCAGCATGTCGACTTGAAGGAGGTACTGGTGTCTTGGAAGGACTTCAAAAAGGACAGAGAAGTCGAAAAGGTCTTCCAGGCAGCACTTGCTGAGGTACCTGATCAAGTCGCCTCAAGTACTTAGTTAAGTCGTTGTCAAGTCACCTCAAGTACTTAGTCAAGTCGTTGTCAAGTCACCTCAAGTACTTAGTCAAGTCGTTGTCAAGTCGTCATCAAGTTACTTGTCAAGTCCTTCAAGTCCCTTAATATAAGATGAGTGGCACCGAAGAACAACCACCCGTAGAAGATACCAAGATTACCAAGGCTAAATCTCCAGGCAGAGTCGCTGCCGGAAAGAAGCTCGCGGAGATGAATAAAAAGAACAAAGCCAAAAACGAAGAAAAGGTGGAGGAAAAAGAAGAGGAATCCTTTATTAATCCGGGATACGTCATTGGCGCGTTAGGAGTCGCTATAGCAGCAGGCAGCCTCTACTTACAATGGCGGGCAACGAAAAAGGTAGGACCACCAACATATCACGCACCTGTGGAACCGGCTGTTAGAAAAAGTAAGATTCCTGAAATGGAGTAATAACCTTCTCGCTTTGTAATATAATGTCGACCGCGTTGTTGAAAACTGTTGAAGAAGCAGCTATCATTACTTCCATCGTTGCGGGTATTGGTTGGGTAGGTAAGAAAGTGCTCAAAGAAGACTTTACTGAAGACCCAAGCAAGAGCTTCGCTAATTTTGCTAAAATGACCGCTGCCGTAGGCGGGGCTATCATGGCAAAGAATTACCTACAGAAGGAAAAGTACCTACCTAACATATAATGGTTAGCGTGGTCGCAGGTGGAGTTATTGCAGCTTTAGCATTCACTGGAGCTAATTATGGTGGTCAGTATTTGGATAGATTAGTCAGAGGCGACAAAAGCGGAGATTTAGCCGCCGAAAGGAAGAGACACGACTTAGCGCTGGAGAAATATCAGCGGGACGTGGCAGCTTGGAATGAAAAAAGACAAGCTTACAGGGATTGGTTGGACAAGAACTACCAAGACAAAATGCAGGCGGATAAGAACTTTGAAAATACAGACTACGCCTTTAAACTTTATGCGCAAGCACGCCCCGCGGCATTGACGGGGTTAAGAAAGCCTCAGTTTAAGAATTACTACCAGCCTTCTAAGAAACAAAAAGATAGTGAGTTGGTATTCGTGGGAGTCGCAGGGCTGGCGGGAGGCGTAGCTTTGGCGTATCTGCTCTAACGAAGGAAACTGTGTTTCCTGAAATATATGATCGTCTTTTTGGAAAGCGACAAGAATAACTTTACCACTTATCTGAATCCCCCCATCAAAGCCCATAAGGTTCGGCTGGTTAGTTGCCCTTTGTACAATTCTTGGTATAATCTAGTCAATGGTATGGTCACCGTGCATAAAGGCGGCGGCAATTATCAAGGCGTATTGCTGCCCGATGGACATTACACACCAATCACCCTTGCTAAGGAATTAGCAAAACACGGTTATACTCTCACCACGGGATTGCCGCACGAAATGACCTTCAAACATAATCTTCCTAACAATTTCTCGGTAACCCTAGGAAAAGCTGATGCATTAGGATCTTTACTAGGTGTCTCAGGCAAGACAATTACCAACACAGCCATACCTGTGAAATGGAAAGTCGCCTCCTCTTACGAAGTCTATTGCGACTTGGTCCATAGTTACAACAATGGAGAAAAATCTTCTCTTATGTCCAAGTTTCTACCTCAGGGTAATCCATTTGACCTGGTAGAATACGCGCCCATTTCTTTGAGCTATGACTTGTCTAATTTGGTAGAAAGCATAAACATCACCATTAAAGTGGACGGAAAGACGGTAGACTTTAACGGACGCAAGATTAATCTCGTCCTGGAATTCATATAATGGGTCGAACTGAGGACAAACTCAAAAGGATTTACTATGGGCCTGAAGGCTATTGGAAAGGAGCGTCGGCCATCAAGAAACTCGCGACCGCGGCCAGGGTATCAGAAGAAACGGCTAAGAACTAGCTAAGAAAACAAACCCTCTGGCAGGTTTATCTTCCCGTGCCTAAGTACATTCCCAGGCCCAGCTTCACCGTAAATACCCCCAATGAAGTTCATCAGGCGGATTTGCTTTTCTTGCCGCACGACAAGGTGAGAAGAAAGACCTATAGATACGCTTTGACCGTAGTTGATATCGCAAGCAGATACAAGGACGCCGAACCCATAACCAGCAAGGATTCTGGGGAAGTCGCAGAAGCCCTAGGTAGGATTTATAAGCGCGTTTTGAAATGGCCCAAGCTGCTGCAAGTGGATGCGGGGACAGAGTTCATGGGCGTGGTTACTAAGACCTTGAAAGACCACGACACTAAGATTAGAAGAGCCGAAGCTGAGTACCACAGGGGTCAGAGCATCGTCGAAAGATTCAATAAGACCCTGGCCGAGCGTCTCTTTGGATACCAGTATTGGAAAGAGCTGGAAGATCCCTCCAAACGCAACAGGGAATGGACACAGCGGCTCCCCCAGGTCATCGCGGCTTTGAACAACGAGGCGGCCAGGGCTACGGGAATGAAACCCAGGGATGCTATGAAGAAGAAACACGTGGAGCACAAGTCCTACGTCAGAAGTTCGAGGGCGGTCGGACTAAAGGAAAAAAAGCTCCCCCGCGACATAGTGGTCAGATACCTCTATCAGCCGGGGGAACTCGAAGGCGGCAGTAAGAGAGCCACGGATCCTAACTGGTCTTTGGAAACGTATGAGATTTCAAAGTCCGTCACCAAGGAAGGGCAACCCGTGTTGTATTACCTAGATGGCCCAAGTCGCGGATTCGTCAAGGAAGAGCTGCTCATAGTCCCCAAAGACTCAGAGTAGTGCTGCTCCACGCGCCCGATTACACTCTAGGCATGTCAGTCTTACGTTGCCTCTGCAATGCCCGCGTTTATTATTTATGCGATCCACGGAGAACTGCTGATCGTCATTTGGGTCAAACCTCCATAGTAGAGGTATGTTGCATTTGGCACACCGTGCCCCTTTCTTATAGACGTCGTCCACGCATAGGTCGAACTTTATCCCCGCATAGCGGGGATCTTTGCTCTTTTCTTCGTCGTGCCGCTTGTAGCGAAGGAGTTTCTTAACAATGTTCTCTTTGGCTACGTCTTCTGGGGTGCGGTCGTAACGCATTTGTGGCCCCCAGGCTCTTTTTAACTGTTTGGCATATTCTACGCGGCTTACGGCGGTGTAGATAAGGTTGCTCCAACACAGCCGCTGGTCTATGACCCATAAGGTTTCTTTTATGGTAAGTCCCTGCGCGCTATGGACTGTCATACAATAACCTAAGCGCCAATCGGGGTGTGAGGTAATTCTTTCTACTTTTTCTATGGGCACCCAGGCTTTATCGTGAGTTACGGCATTCTGCAGTTGGATGTCGGTGCCTGGCACCCATACGTCTCTTTTTTGCATTCGGGTGTCGTGGGGTTTATAGCAGACGGGCACGGGATATGTAGGGAATCGCTCGCGGTGTATATTCAGCAGGTCTTTCTGTATGCGTGATTGTGCTGCGCGCTTGCTGCTCAACACCAAATCCTTTGGATGCCACGCGTGAAGGAATTCCTCGTATTTCTTTGCTCGTACACGTTTGCGAAGTATCTTGTTTTGTTCCGCGTCACTGAGGCCCCGAAGTTCCGCCTTTAGGTTTCTTACTTGATCCTTACTGCGGTAGTCGGTGTTAATTTCTTCTGCATAGTCGACCATTTCTTTCAACCATTCGTGGGGCATCTCTCCGCAAATAGGCGGTGGCTGGCAGGGGTCGCCGGCGAATATCACTTGACATTTCCCGCGTAGGAAGTCTACGAACTCCTGCAGGATTTCTAATGGCACGGTGCATATCTCATCCCATAGTATTACCGGCGGTATGTCGTGGATTGCTTCCGGCACCCACTTTTGACCATTCCAGCGGAAGAAGCTGTGGTACGTCTGCGCATCGTAACCCATCTCCGTTAATTCTCGCTCCAGACGATGCGTTGGTGTTAACACCTTTATCTTTGGAAATAGTTTCAAGACACGCGTAGTTTTACCACTGCCACCGGTTCCGTAGAGGTAAGAGAAGCGTTTGTAAGATATTGGATTGGCAACCGACGGTAAAGGCTCCACAGTGGGCGTTATTGAACCATGTGTGTGTTCCCCGTGGTATTCTACGCGTTCTCTCCAGGCCTTTATTTCTTCGTCTTTGACGCGCCATTGACCGCTCTCTGCAAGTTCGTCCTCTGTATAGAATTCCTGCATCTTTTCTAACACTTCTGGCTTTACATACAAAGACTCCGTGGCTACGCGTGGGATATCCTCTTTGTCAAACCGCAACAGCATTGACAATAGATTAATGTGCGCATATGCTAACATGCTGGCCCGAAGATGGTAATATTGCGGGCGATGATCTTGGTAATAACACAGCGCATTCCATTGCCGTTCCCCTTGGCCTTCTATGAAATAATTCCACTTCTCTACGGACACCATGGTTCCTTGCTCATGCGCGCGTTTTATTAAGAAGCTCAACTCACCGTCGTCTTTTATCAAACGCCGTTGCATGTGTTTTTCTCCTTCCTTAGCGCCCTGTGTGAACTTTCCTATGACAACCCGCGCTGTGGGGTTGTGCTCTGGGAGCCATTGTGTGAAGGCGCTATGGCAAAGTATGGCTTCATGCGCTGTGTATGTGAGGAGTTTACGCTCTTCGAGAAACTTCAGCAGGGGCACAGGGATCCATTCTTTCTCCTGTAGATGTTTCCCGTACCACGCGTAAATTATTGGATGTAAGTCTTCTGCTAACTCCCATGTGGTTAGTCTGACGAATCCTGTTGCTGGTGCGTCGTATTTACAGTCTAACGCGACACGAAAGAATTGTGAGTCGGGATGCCCGTATCTATCGTAATACTCCTTACAATCCCCAAGGCCTTTAAAACTGGCAGGGTAGCAATGTTTCATATCCAGGGATACGTATTGATCTTCGTCGTACTCCATGTTCCACAGACCTCCATGGCCGTGTTCTACACAGGCTTTGGCTATGTCTCCGAATTCTTTTGGGGTGGGTTTCCAGCCGTTTCTTTTCTTTGCGGCCAGGAAGTCCAAACTGCGGGAGCTAAGGACCTCATCTGAAAAGTCCTCACCAAGGGTTTCGCAGGCGCTTTGGATGCGCTGGTGTTCGCTCTCGGGCCGGTAAAGAGTGCCGTCTTGCGTCATGAATTGATTTCCTTCCGAATCCATTAGCCATATGGAATTCTCGTGGATCAAATCTATGAGTGGTGACCCCTTGTAGACCTTTGTCTCCTTCTTTCTTGGAAACCTAAGTTCTCTCCATGCGTGCGCGTTGTGTTGATAGATAACAATAGGCGCTCCCCGGCCTCCATACTTTTTCGTCCCTTCGTAAATGAAACCGTCGGTGATGTCCTTCACGTGTATGCGGCGTTCTAAGGCAGTTTCTAACTTTTTGATGTTTTCGATGGAGCCTCCAGTTTTACGTGTAGAATGCTCCCATTCCCTGATGGCTTCTCTTCTTTTTGGCGTAAGCTTACCGCCCCTAGAGGAATCTTCGAAAAACTCCCTAACCAGCTTCCCGACACAGTTACCAGGATGTCGCATTGGTCGCAACTTCTTAACATCCGGCTTCTTAATCTCGTATGCACCGTAAATGACCACGGTAACCGGGTAAGCGACCTCGTAGAAGAGCATGTCTATTCCCTCAAGTGCTCCCGGTCGTGTGTGCTTATTCAAAACGAACAGGTTCTGCTTACCAGACGCTCTGATAGGATTACGACCCTTTTCTATTATCCACTCACCGTCTAAGTACTTTACGAATGTCAACTCCAAACGGTAGTCACCGGCCGGCATTCTGTTGATTATCTTTTCAGCCATTTTGTGATTCATAGTTTTGTCTGTCTTTCCCTCCATAAATGTAGCGAAGACAAAGTCAGCGTCTGAGTTATCCATCACCTGATTTCCGAGCCTGCGCACAGTTTTGTTTTGAATGTCGTTGATGGTGGCCATGTATATCTAAGGAATATTTTAACCTCCGTTTGCGATACCAAAATAACTTTAGGTCTTGGTAAAATACCCGTAAATCTGCTGTACCCGTCTTCGTAAATCCGCGAGTTAAACCCGTATATCTTTGGCATCGATCGCGAGTCCCCCTACCTGCTGCTTCCTGTGACCACTAATTCCATGGCTCGTAACTATCACTATTTAAATTAGTTTCCTTGGGACCCCAACAACACAAATGCCACTGATAATAAATACTTAAATTCCTGTACAACTGGAAGGATTAAAACTAACCAATTGTTATTTTTGAATATTCAATTAACCCGTTAATAACCTCTTTTCCTGTACAAGACCTATCGACCTGTCAACGTAGTTATAATCTCTTCCGTTGGCTACCGATATTATTTACACTTTTTGTAGTGCAGTAAACCGTAATTTAGCTAAAGAGGACAACATTAAATTAAATCACTATATAAGTATGTCATTCCAGCTGAGCGATGAAATTTGTTTCAGCCAATCAAAGCGCGTTTAGCTGCGTTGCCGCCTCCCTTATACCCAGGCCACTGTAACCCATTTGCGTATTTTTCTGTTTTCTTTTAACTAAAATATAATATAAGTTCGTACAAAAAGCAGAAATATGCAAAGGAAGAACAAAAACAATTTACTGCCATGTATGCTTCGTTCTTTATAGCTCCAAAGATGCTTAGAGCCATTCATTACTCGGGCTTTCAAAGAAATGCCTGAGGTATAAATTGGGCTTTGTTTGCGTTCTGTCACAAATCGCAGTTGCGTTCAAAGCGCATGCGCAAGTTCTATGCGCGTGCGTAGTATGCGCCACATAAGCACATGGTCGAGCAATGGCGGAATTTTTCAAGGTTTCGTCAGAAGGATGACAGTGTTCACGAAGAATTCTTTCGATTTTCTGCTATGAAGCCCGAGTTCACGCAGATATGCGTCTAGTTTTGTCTACTGATGGACAATATTTGGTTAGGCCTGGTTCCTAACGGCACTCAGATTACATAATTTTATTATTCAAAATGATTAATGACTTTTTAACATTTATTGTGACAAGCAGTTGAAAGTTACTTGTCATGCTGCGACGAAACTACCTCATGTTTTTTGTCATGATCACTTTGACGTCACGTTTCTTTCTAAAAAGGTCATCAAAAAGGTCAGTAAAACCGACTTAAGTATAAATAGTCTGAACTTTTAAGATCGACTCAGAAACAAATGTCATGCGCCGAATTTCTTGGGAGATACTGCTCCGGTGCTTTGTCTTAGAGGACAAAACATTTAAGGCTAGAAATTGAACCCATGCTGAGTCCTGTGCATGCGTAAGGCAAACCTTCTAACACACCCACCGTTCTGCCCTGTGGGTAAAAAGTCTTTAGTCGTAGGAGTAAAGTGATTAACTTCTTCTTAAAACGATATTTGAAATGGTGCCAATTGCTAAAAATAAGAATGGAAAGACATCAAAAATGTAATATGGTTGTGCACGGTATTTGCTTAACTTCAGGTTCATTTTCTTTCGACTATTCCAGAATGAGGAATATAAATCACAAGATCGACCTACTATCGGGAATATCAAATAAAGGTTATCAGGCGGGATGCGTGCAAGGATGCATATTAATATTCATTTATTGGTTTGTTGTTATGTCTTCATTTTCAAGGCTAGCCAGAACTACATCTAAGGAGATTAATCTTATGCAAAAACCCATGAATTGCTTATTGATGGATATTAAGTAACTTTGGAGAAACAACAGTATTCAAGGCATAATACAAACCTTTTCTATTCTCAATTCTCTGGCATCCACTCGGGACAATAGTTCCTTTGATCATGAGCACATTGATGAACAGAGATGCAAGAGATACGACAATGACTATCCCAATCATGAAAGATGAACAGCATCTTTGAAAGGATTTTTTTGTCCTAGGATGATTTTGTTCTTTCTCCTGCTTCTTGCGACCATCATTTTTAGGGGTGTAACTTGTGGAAGGTTGGATATTATTGCTTAGACTGTCTAATATAACATTCTTTCTACTCTCTGGCCTTCTTTCGTGACCCAAATCATGTAGGTAGAGCTCCAAAGCACTCAAATTGTCTTCTCCTATATCTTGTAAGTCGTTCTCTTTTGTCTTTTTGACAAAGGATTGTTGCAAAAAGTCGGGGCTCCTCGCCATGTTGCTTCTGCACGGTTCTCGTCTAGGTTCCTCTTTGTCTTGTGGGCTCACCTTTCTCTGGTGATACATGTTGCATCTTATCTTTCTATCTGTCACATGTTTTTTGTGAGTCCTCCATGCTTATGTATAGACTAGCCGTCTACTACACGAATCGACATGTTCCTTTATTTCAGGGTTGATGCTACAATCAAAAGATGCTAGAGGAATCTAAATGATATGATATTAAGACGAGTTATCAATCAACAGCGGAGTCAGGTGTTTTGGAGGGTTTCTTTCAGACTCTGCGTGAGATTCTCATTTGGATGAAAACCTCAGCTGTAGTGAACAAAGTATGTTGCAAGTCTCCACAAATCTACACAAGCCTGCAATGTTAAAGTTAGGTTGCCTATGTATTAGAAACTCAAATGGCCACTGCATATATTCGTCTAGAGGACTTTAAAGAAATAACTTGACCGGGCAAGTGAAGCATATGCATAAAACAGATTAGTTGAACTCTTTCAAAAAGGTCAAAAAAACTAACTTACATTACAATTTCATTGCAAAATGATTATTTTCAACTACTGTTGCCTCATAAAAGAGATCCAAAAAAATTGAAGGTTTTCGAATCTGCGCAGAAGAGTTTTAAAAGCTGTCGCTCTTTGAAAATCAAGCTTAAGACTCGATTTTTACCTAAAAGAACAAAGAACCTTGTAGTTTGACAAATATCTAAACTGACGATTGTTTGATCCTTAACAATTTCTATTGTTCAATTAATGACCACTAAAAGCGTCACATTTTCTAAACAAATTAAAAACTCATTGTTGATGTTGTTTTAACTGTCTGTCGGTAAATATCTTTATCTAAATTTTATTTCACGACGAGAGAAAATCAATTTTAGCCGAAAAGGTAATCCTACATTGGGCCTTCAAATGCTATATTGGGTCATCAATTATAGGTAAGGGTCAGAGCTGCGATTGTTATCTGTAAGGCAACACCTCAGTGAAACAAATAAAAGGCATTTCTCATATTATGCCTTTATTATATAATCTTACCTTCTCTGCGATCCCTTCTTGTGGGGTCTTGAAAACGAAATATTAACTATGTGGGATATACGTGATGATAATAAGCTTATTTCGAATCAAATCAGCTCCCGTAGTTGAATGGTATTGACATAACGTAAGAGTATAGTTACGGAGATAAATTTACAAATTAGTCTCGTTATGAGCTTGACTCTGGTTTTCTCTTTCCTTTTCGTTTTGTTCTCATTTACAGCTCTAACTACATAATAACTATCGCTATAGTAAGGTCATGCCGTAGCTTTTATTCAGGCTTGCAACATAGAGAATGGTTTTAATGCATGAACTGTACTTTTAACGCGCATGCGTCATGTTCAGAAGAAGGGATATATAACCGGCGTAAACCAATTAACAAAGACACATACTTTGCGATACGCACCACCCCTACATTCCCTAAACTAGTAACTAACAAATAAATTACAACTTCATCCCTAATCAACATGCAGCTGGGACACAACTACAGGATCTGACATTAAGTGCACACACGTCATGCTCAGAAGAACGATATTCCCGAGTGGCGCCGCATGTCAAGAAGAAAACAAACAATGTAATACAACCAGATACATATTCTAATCACAGGATAAAACTACGGGATGTGCGCGTGAAATGCGTATACGTAAGACAGAAGAACAATATTCCCGAGTGGCGCCGCATGTCAAGAAGAAAACAAACAATGTGATACAACCAGATACATATTCTAATCACAGGACAAAACTACGCTATGTGCACATTGAATCCGTACACTTCATGTTCAGAAGCACGATATTTCCTAGTGGCGCATGTCAACTGGAAGAAGAACAGAAACAATGCAAGAAAAAGTTTTTCAGCTTCTGTGTGTCTAACATTAATTAAACATGACCCGGGCATCAAGCTATAAATACCTGTAGTTTAATTGTAATTAATTGTAGAGACAAATTTTTACAAACTGCGGCAGAAAAGTATTTCTTATATACCTACGTATGAATGTCTAATAAATAGCGAATGATTAAGCTTCTTATCTATCTATCTAACGTAATGGATCCTAAGAATGGCTTAAGATCATGTCAACACAATCTAGTCATGATTACGTAACCTCTGGTATCAATTACATCTAGTATATTTTCATGTTTTTTTCATATATATATAGTTACAGATATGTATATTATAAGAATGCACACTTTTTGTTTAGTGTGTTTGCTCAGCCCGCATTCTGTGCGCATGCTCATTAAAAATTAGATTATAATTATCATTATAATGCATATCATACGCATTAGCAACAATAGATAATATACCATGAGCATGTACGCGCAATGGTTGAACAGCGAAAACAGTCCTGAGCATGCTTATAAGCATGATATGAGCATTGTCATAAATGGACTGTTCCATTCACGCGCACTTCCACAAATAGATCTTGTGAGCATGCGCACTTTCATCAATACCAGTTCATAAAAATGCATAGACCAGCAGACGCACTTACATAAACCAATCATTTTCAAGTTCCAAATTACCGCTGTGTGATTACAGACTTATTTACTCAGGGTTATCCTCAACGCTAAAGTAAAAAGTGCACAACTTCAACTAAACGCTACAAATTGAAATAATTCCATGCACCTTGACTGGAACACATGAATATGCTGCACAAAATGGAAACTGGAGTATTGTTTACGGTGCACCTTCCGTAAGCGTGTATAATAACAATTTATGACTGAAAAAATTATAGCTTAGACACAAAATAACAATAAATATGCATAAATATTATTACTTGCGATTTGACGTTCTTCCAGTTTCATTAGAGTTTTAGATTTATGTTCACGGCAAACGTGAAACGTCAGTTGACCAGTGAAAAATTATTTTGAATTACTGAAAAGGAATCGCAAAAAAATCCACTGAAGTAGTAGAGCACATACAGTAAAACCATGAAATAAAAACAAAGTTGATACTGACAAATAGTAGCTATTTAGTGACTGATAGTTCGTATCACTCAACCAGAACATTCTTTACACAAAAGACACAAATGGTCTCTTGTGTATTTGTATATGGCGTAGTAAATGTTCGATTCTGGTTGGATGACAGCAACTATTAGTCACTAAATAGCTACTATTTCTCAGTATCAACTTTGTTTTTATTTCATGGTTTTACTGCATGCGCTATAGAAAAACGAAAGACGTATGTGGTGAGAAGGTTTGCAAAAGCTAAAGTAAAATACAGGAAAACGATGCCACCGTGGTCACGTTTGCTATTTGCGGAAAGAAAATTAAAAACGTCAATCTAAAACTGTCTATTGCTACGACGTGCTCTTACAATATCTTCCATACAGAATTAATCCTCATAGTATCTTCTGTATTCCATTTCATTCCTTCAAGACTACCATCCCTAGATGTGGATCAGTTCAGCGGACACTCCCAGTAGTTAAGATAGCAGTACATCTGCCCCGTACTCGAGGAAAACTTGGATGACTGTCCTTTGCACATGCATCGGTAAACTCGCTCACCGCTAGGTTTTGTATACGAGTTGAAATTGTACTCTAGAGCAGCATTTGTTGAACATGTAGCACCGACAATTCTTTTACCCTGGAAAAGTCAACGACATTAATTTGTTACTAAAAATAGAATAAAAAAGAAAATAAAGTTTTCTCTTCCTTGTGGTTGGTTAACACTAAAATGTAGAAAATCATCCTTCTTTTACGAGGTTAGCACTAATAATTGCCAGTGTCTAACTAGCCTGGGGCCTCGTTCCATCGAATTTGACTTTTACCATAACTTGAAACTTTCTCAGCGCGCTGATTGGCTTGGAACCATTTTCGATTAGAGGCTAGACCTGCTTGTGCTTAAGACATCCGTCACGCGCACTGAGCGAGCGGATGAAACGGCTTTTTCAAACTATTTACTTGTCTTTTTGTTAAATTTTTTCGATTATTAGCAATAATTAACATACTGTATTCGAATATGAAATGACTTCAAAAATGATCCAAACTTTGCAGTGAGCTGACTTGTCGAGTTTGGATCATTTTTGACGTCATTTCATGTTACAGTACAGACCCATAGAAAATTGACTTCGATTTGTTAAATCGATTTTAGAAGTTGATCTTTGCTGAGAGAGGAAAACAGGAGAACCTGACGAAAAACCCTCGAAGCACAGGAGAGAACCAACAAACAACTCTACTCGGATCGAACACGGGTCGCATTGGTGAGAGGCGAGCGCTGAATGAGCTAGTTTGTTGTTTGATTGGTTGATGGGATGCCAGTTGAATGGGCGGGCGGGTGAGTGCTGTGTCTACAGGCGAGTATAGGTTAATGGGCTGATCGGTTGTTAGTTTGTCCGTAAAATGGTTAGATTGTTGTGTGTTTGATGGATTGGTTGTGTGGGTAGATGAGTGTATGGTTAGTTAGGTGAAAAGGTCAATAGTCTGGTCGTTTAATTGGTCGTACGGTCAATTGGGGTTGTATTAGTCGGCCGTTTGGTTGGCTAGTGAACAGTACTCACACTAGGTTCCATCCATATGAGATCAGTTTCTGCCAGGCTGTTGGCTGTGACCGGTGTACTAGTCGCAATCTTAAACTGACATAAGCTCAAGTTAGCTCCACCACTCGCTACAGGTCCCTGAATTCCTGGGGGTCCCTGTGGTCCCTGTGGCCCCGGTGGACCTTGCGACCCTGGAGGACCACTTGGACCTTCTTGCTTACTGACGTTTGATATCTAGTAAAACAAAAACATACATTAAGTTCAGGTATTTATCCCAAACCGTAGAAAATACAGCCAATCAGAATTCAGGAAAGCCGCTCTAAATTCGTCGCTACGCATTGAATCTACGCATTTGTATTTTCTATATAAGTTCCATGGGATGAAATATAGAAAGGAAGTGTGTGTATACAAAAAATATACAAGTGTCAAGCGGGATATTCCATGGGGTGTCACGAGTATACATAACATTTTATAGGCTGTTTGGAAATACAAATTAAAGCTCAAAACCTTACATGATAATACTTTGGATTTCAATCAGTTGTTCCCGACCATTTACAATCAATAGAGGCTTTGCACCATCACGTGCCCTCGCCCATAATACAGCTTGGACTACCTGTGATTAGATGGCAGAACAATAAAATCCCTTTGCTCTGGAGAATTGAATTCTTTCTCATGTAAAACAATTGTGTCGTCTTGTTCCTGCCATCTAGCATGGCTGCCGTCACGTGATGGTGCAAAGCCTCTATACCATATAAAGATGATTACCTGGTTAGAGATAAAGTTATAGTGTAATCGAGCTTGTAACCAATTTAAATACTCAAAGGTGCTGAAACGTGTTTAGTATGCATAAGGTGTAACGGTGTTCAGTTTCCCATGGGTCTTTCTGACCTCAGCATTTCTTATATCAAAACATTTTTCATATGTTTTCGTACCTGATCGGTAAGAGAGGTGTTGATATGCATTATGGTATTGTGCAAAGTCTGGTCCGTTGATCTCATTTCAAATGTCGTTATATTCAGCTACAAAAGAATAAAAAATTGATAGGCTATAATATTAAAAAGGATCTTATACAGACAAATAAATTTTCTTATCATATACTTATCTATAAAATACCTATATTTCTCTTTGCGGATACGAACGCGCTCACTCGTGAGAGATCTTTTCAACACTCGAAGATAAATTTCGTATCTTTGCGCGTCCAATATCCTCTATATATCTTATATTTTTCGTTGTTCATATGTTATTACACAAACAGGGTCGGGTCAAACGTCGAACTTCACATGAGCCGAACCTAAATACATAAAATTATACCGCCTTGTTATCTATTGCTTCAATTATGTTCGGCTCATGTTAAGTTCGACGTTTGACCTGAACTGTTGTATGTTATTCTTTAAAGCGTTTTCACGTGACGTGTCACAGCGTCCATGTTGGTGTACCAGAACAATACATTTTCTAACCTCGGGGAATGGGACTCTATTTTTATGCCAAAACTGTGCAGAAAGTTTCTATTGTTTGGTACACCAATACGGCTGTCTTGTCACGTGAGTGAAAACGCTGTATTCGGTATCTGATGATGTTTTGACTGTCAGTATACCTTGTTTTTGAGGTTGATGATATCTTTAGTTGCTTGAAGACAGCAATTCTTTGACGATGTGTTGGTCAAAGCCATCTGATTTAGTTTTACCTGTAGATGTGATAGAGAATTCGAAGCAGCCAGGATTTAGTGTTATTTATTATCTCGATATTCACTTTCTTCAATTGGCCATTCCAAAGTCGAGGAAAAAGCAGGGCGAATTGGTGTCTCTTTCTTCCACTAAAACCGCTCCAAAATGCATTGCAATGCTAACTCGACCCAGGTTTTTCCTTAACCTCGGAATAGCTAATATCCACTGTATTCAGCATGATTTGACAAATGAACAGGCTAGTAGGTAATTGCGGTCATTCCGCGTACTTGAATTATGATAATAAATAGACGTGATTTCACACAGAAATTCCGGTTATAAGCCCCACCCCCCTCCTCCTTTAGCTTATAACCCCACTTTCTCAGTGTGAAAGTGAGACCCCCACTGTTATAAGCTCCCTCTTTTGATGGAGTACCGCCGTGCAGCCCCGTGACAAGTGTCAAGTGGGATATTCCATGATGTGTCACGAGTAAATATAACATGTTATAGGCTGTTTGGAAAAAAACTAATTTGACGAATAGTAATGATAAAAAGGTAAATTATACACCGTGAAAAGATAAGAAAAACTTACTGACGTTTCGGACGCTAAGTAAAAGAGAAAGAGGAGGTAGAAAGGAGTGTTTATATGATAGAATAAGACAAAAGAAACCAATGAGAGCAAGGTAGGCAAGGAAACAAAAACAAACAATCAAAAGACAAAAGAAAAGGTTAGTTGAAAATAAAGCGTTCATTAATCCCGTTGGGACTAAGAGTGCCCAATAGGTGAATAAGCCGCATTTCTTTGGTCTTGCGACAATCATTGTTAATAATGTTGCCGTTAATAAAAGAAAGACCGAAAACAATGAAGTCAGAAAGAGAATGGTTGGACGGTATATTGACGGTATATATTCTTAAACTGTTGTATCTTATTCGCGTTTCACGTGACGTTACAGCGGCCATGTTGGTATTCTAACCTCGAGGAATTGAACTCTATTTTATGGGGGAAAAAAACAGTGCAGAAAGTTTCTATTGTTTGGAACACCAATATGGCTGCCTTGTCACGTGAGTGCAAACGCTCTATTCGGTATCTGATGATGTTTTGACTGTCAGTATACCTTGTTTTTGAGGTTGATGATATCTTTAGTTGCTTGAAGACAGCAATCCTTTGTTGATGTGTTGGTCAAAGCCATCTGATTTAGTTCTACCTGTAGATGTGATAGAGAATTCGAAGCAGCCAGGATTGTTATTTATTATCTCGGTAACTAACTCTTACTTAGTTATCCCAAAGTCGACGAAAACTGGGACGAATTAATTGGCATTGCAGTGCATTGTGGGGTTATGTTATAGGACATATTTCCAAGATGGCGTTTTATCGTGTTCCCTAAAATGTGTTCCCTAAAATGTCCCAAAATGCATTGCAATGCTAACTCGACCCAGTTTTTTCCTTAAACTCGGAATGGCTAATATCCACTGTATTCTGCATGATTTGACAAGTGAACAGGCTAGTTATAGGTACTTGCTGTTATTGCGCATGTTTAAATTATGGGCCATCCTAGATATGATATAAACCACTCCGGTCATAAGTTCATTAAAAGACCCCTATAAAAGTTATATGATCGAGGCCAGGCCTTATGACCGGGATTCTACGGCAGTAACGTAAATACATTTATTTTGATAGGAAACGTTTTCACCTGTTGTTTCAGGGCGTGAAACTCTTTTTCCAGTTTGTCATACTTTTGCTGCAATGATTGAGTCTGCAATCAAAAACAAACAAACAAAGGTGAATACATGCACCTGAAACAACCCAATATGTGGACCTTCATTACGCGGCAGTCATGTTAATACCCATAAGAATTTTTTTAAAAGTAAAAGTTTTTATAATTAACTCATCATAAAGCGATTGAATTAATCTGATTCACAGGAAAATTCATCATGAAGCAATCGGATGTCGCGTGAGACAGGTCCAAGTAAATACAGGTGACACTGCTAGCCTGCAGCTGAGGTCGTTCATCCAAGAGGTGATTAATTATTGTCTGAATTGGTAAAAGTGCATGATATCTTTTGTTTTTCTTCTACTTACCTTTAGGGTCTCTTGAATCTTTTCTTCCTGTTAAACGAAAACCACGTTAATCGATTAATCATTTGTAACGCATGCGCTGTCGTGCCATCAGTGTGTTTGCAACACATGACCCACGTTAAATGATTGTTCATTATGTAGGGGAGGGAGAGGTGGGGTAAATTATTGAAGTAAAGAATTCCAGTCTCCTGAGGACTTGAACCTATTGTTTCGTCACCCAGAATAAGCTGCATTTCAAAGTGCTGCAAGGGGTCTATACAAACCTTTTACGTTTAAACTAAATTCAGTTCAGATCGATCGCGATCGACTCAGATCGATTTCTTGCAGGTGCTCGTTCACACTTTAGGTCTATTTTAGATCGATCTAGTTTAGATAGATCCGAGATCGATCCGAGCTCAGTTCTCGAGGGCGTTTACAGCTATAAACGACCATAAACGTACAAAAAAATACAGGTAGTCTAACCAAAACCGTGTGAGTGCCAACATATCTAGAGGCTTGGAAACTAGTAAGGATTACATTAAACCATGGCAGATTTAGTTCCACTCTTTCCTCTCTTCTTTGTTCTCATTACGCTTTTCTTCCGTGAATTTTCCAGCATATTCATACTTGCTTTTAGGTGACAAAACGTCCTTGTCGTTCGAAGTTTTACTTTTTGACATCATTCACTAGCGGTACACTGTGTGTATGCTACTAGTAAGGTGCGATATGATGCAGAATATACACATCTATTGTGTATAAATAGGCATAATAGACACTAGTAGGCACTAGACAGTCAATAGACATCTACTGTGCGTAGCAGATAACTGAAGCAGGTCAAATTTACTATGATCCACGTTCCGTTTAGTTTTACTAAACACATCCCACATGGAAAGGAGTGAGTATGTGTTCAAAGCCATTAGCGTCATAATCATTATTTTTGAGTTTGCTGGTCATAGCAAGGGGTTAATCATCTACGGTCTAGGGGCCGACTAACCTCTCCCTTAGGCTTCGGCCGAGCTTCCTGATCAGTCTGTAAATCTCTGGATAGCGGTGTCGGGGTCGAAATCTCCGGCGTAGCCGTAAATGCTTCGCGCTGCCATACGACGGTTCGGCACTCGATGTCTGGAAGTATGGTCCTTTTTCAATGAATCAAAAAGTAAATATGCCAAAATCATGTTTTCATAGCAGATAATCTTTGAAATTGGAAAAACATTTACTATGATGCGCGTTCCGTTTAGTTTTACTAAATGCATCCCACATGGAAAGGAGTGAGTATGCGCTCAAAGCCATTAGCGTTAACTAACGATCGATCTAAACTGAATTTAGTTTAAACGCAAAAAGTTTATAATAAATTGATTCCGAATAAGCTCGGTCTGAGACGATTTGTGAAAGTGTGAACAAACATTAAGCCTGGGCCGCCTGTGGTTCATTACATCAAGAGTAAACTTTAAAGATAGCATTATGACGTAAGCTTTTATGCTTCCAGACCAGGTCTTTAATTGGCACATAAAGCCATTAACGACACCCGATCATTTCAGCATTGTTTGCGTTGACTGAGGCCTCGTCCACACGTATTTGGATGTTTTTGAAAACGGAATTTTCCCTTTTGCGAATTGGCCTTCATTATACACTTCAGATCCGGTGAATAGTATACCGGCCACTTACGCAACTTTTCGAAAACGGATACGTGTGGACGGGCGAAGAAGATTCGAAAGGCACTATGTGTACATGAGAATTTCTTCGAAAACGGAATACAAAATCGCGTTTTCGGATACGTGTGGACAGGACCGGCTTACGTTCAAAGTCGTTAGTTTCTGTTCCAGTACATTCAAGGTCGTTAGATTCTGTTCCAGTACTGTGATTGTCTTCTTCATGCCATTCAACTTGCTGTCCATACTCTCATCAGCTGTCTGTTTATTGGTCTCTGGTGCAGCACCTGCATGGAATGTATGATGATACGTATTTTAATAATTGAAAAAGATATCGTCTTTGATTTGATTACAATAGCTTCAACCAATTTATGGTTGCGCTGCCCGTAGTTACCAGTTTTGCGCATGCTATGTCCCATAATCTCAACCAATCGACTAGAATATATCTGGGAAGTTAAAACTCTGATTTGTTCGCGGACAATTAATTTCGTTTTGTTTAATATCACTTGAAAATAGAAGAATAGAAAAATAGAATACTGCGTAGTTGTTTTTGTGACAAGATTTTCATTTCACTTTGTTTAATATCACTTGAAAATAGAAGAATAGAAAAATAGAATACTGCGTAGTTGTTTTTGTGACAAGATTTTCATTTCACTTGAAAAACTGCTGCAATTGTGATTGGTTTGCTACGGTCTGAGCCGGAACCATGAATAATCCCCTTCACACGGTTCCCTGTGCCATCTTGAAAAGTAGCCGGGCCTTAATTGCATCGAAGCGAGACGAACCGTGAGCTTGCAATGATAGAGACCTTTTTTAACACCTTGGACAATTATTCACATGTCTCTATCATTGCAAGCTCACCGTTCCTCTCGCTTCGATGCGAAGGCCCGGCTACCTTTCAAGATGGCGCAGGGAACCGTGAAGAGGACTATTCTCGATAGCTTGTAAACTTGACCTGATATCAGGGTCAGAGAGAGTATCCAAGGCTCCATCCAATCAGAAGTGTTGGATGGTGATATACTAGAGCATGACACTTATTAAAGATTTTATAATTAGTTTAGTGATATGAATTTCGTGACTTCTTCCACTCAACTAATTAAGAGTTCTAAGAATAGATTTCTTAGTAAATCCATAAATCCTTTAATGCTTTACAGTGTAATCTTGCCTGAGTCTTTGTCAAATATGTACACAACCATCAGATACAATCATTCAATAAAAAAGCGATGTTGGAAGTGTTTAGCCCAAGTCAAGGAGAAACGTAATAAAATGGGTGGGGGTCGTAGGATTTATGGGAATCACAAGGTTTTGGAGAACTGGAGAACTGGAGGATGGATCAACCATATAACTGATGACAGGTGTTATTAAGGGGGGGACGGGAGTAGCACAATGAGAGATTAGCAACCACTATTGCCGAGTAAGGATCGTACAAAAATTCTGATGATTTTTCATGGGGGAGATCAGTTAATCCTTATGACGTCGTAAGAAATGTAGTGAGACCCACCCTCCCCACTCCTCCCCCGTCGCAGGTCACAAATAATGAAGGCCGGATTAAGACATACATTTCAAAAGACATATGACTTAAAGAAGTGGAGCAAATAATTCCGCCTCCCACCAACCAAATCAAGTCTAAGAAACATGGGCTTGATTGGATGAAACATGTTGACGTCACTTTTGAGACCTCGATGCATGTATTGATCATCTATTGATCACTAAGTGTTGGATCATTCATCGTTCTAATGATCGCGATTTGAATTCTTGTATACCATTTAATAATCTAAGTCAATTAAAATTGCCCGACATTTTTCATTGACAGATTTTAAAAATCGATTTCATACCGACTTCCGCAAATATTTTCTCCATCGACCCAATGACGAGCTGCAAATACTCCACTTGAGTAGTAGTTATTTTGAGTATGTGATCATAGCCAATAATTAATGGGTTCTACTAAGGTATCAAGTAATCTTATTATCAATATAATTAGAATCAATTGTGCAGAAATTATTTTTTTCTTTTGCCTCTAGCTGAAAGGAATCTGCTTGTACGTAGTGGTTTCTTAAGCGATTTTATTTGACCAAATACCTCGACACTAAATATGGAATGTTGCAGTGATTCAAACTCGTTATCGGACCAAAACCTGATGCGAACAAATACTTGGTGTTGAAATAATAATTGGAGTATTGGAGTGATTAAATACAAAGGAAATTGAACGAGAAGGCAAGAGAAACGTACTAGTATAGTCAACTCCCTTTGAATATAGATTTGCTTCGAGTGAAAGATGATGCTAAGACAAGGATTAAAATTGTACGACATTCAGTAGTTTTCTTCTTTGTCGGTAGTCAGATCAAATCTAAAATTTAAACCTTGATATTGTAATTTTTCCGACATTTAGTCAGCGGACTAGAGATCTTCAGCCTATTGAACGGATAAATGAGGTTATTGTTCAGTTAATTAAGGATGTTTTTTTTGGTTTGTGCAATAGCTTTAAGCTCTGCACTTGCCTTGACCTTCTTCTATCTTATAAAGTCGTTATTTGATGATTAAGCAACAGGCTTAGCCCCAAATGAATGTAAAGGATGAAATGGATGTATCAAATAAAAATACCGTCTCGCATACCTTTAATCCTCTCGGCACAGCAGTTTCCTTTAACTTTTCCAAATATTAAAAGCATTGTCAGCAATATCGAACCTATCGATAAAAGGCATACGAAACTGAACATGGCCATGAATTGGCATCTCATGCGCTGGACGTTATTGTTAGAATCCTTTATTAAACTCCTCCTGGAAGTCCATCCGCCTTGTCGAACACTTCGAGATGTTTTGTTACGTGATTGAAGAGTAGAATCTGCAGGATCATTAGTGCTGTTTGTTAGACCAGCTTTCTGTGTCCCTTCTCTTGTATCAGTAGAAATGTCTTGACTATTTACTGTACCTAAAGGCTCGTTCAAGCGATCAAACGCAGGGCTGATGATAAGAGAACGCGGTGCCTTGTACGAAACAAAGTAAGGATCTTTTTCATTAGCGTTTGACGGTAAAACTTTACTGCCAATTGACGTCTTTTTCGTTATAAAGTCCGCCATCTTTTCTTTCTTCTTTTATATTTTACAAGACCTTGTCATCAACGGCTGTATGCAGATCTTTGGGTACATACAAATCAATCTATCCACACAATCCGCATATGAATATGGTGGGGCCTATCGATCGTGCAGGGCGGTAACTGCTTCTAAAGCCTATTTACAAAGAAATCTATTGTGTTATCCAGTTGCTAATAGTTTCCAGTGCTGCCGACATTTCAATAATCAGAACGCGGAACCAACAACATTCGAATCTAGTGATGAGTTAACAGTACATGTAACGAATCACGTTACCCAAGAAGGACTGATGAGAACTCTAAGTGCCAGTGGTATATTCGATCCACTGATTGATTTCATAACTCATCCTTGGTTTCAAGTGACTACTTTCAAATGCATTTTTAACCATGATTAGGATTAAAGTGTCTCTAGATGAGATGCGTGCACTCAGGGCCACACCAATTTAAGGTTATCAGGGGGACTCCTAATTTAGTCCCGATTACAAAGAAACTCCACATTTATCATGTTTGCTTGCCCCTGAACTCCATAAAACAAGCAATGGTACTAGTTCACTTGCCAACGATGCATTGATGCCAACAAGGTGGAGAAAGTGTTCTTATGAACTTGTTTAGCTATTAGTACTGAATATCCAATACTAGAACAGGCGATGCCATCCTTTAAAATAACTGGATAATGTTACTTTTACTTGTGCAGCTAAGCTGATCATCGCAGCGGTTCTCAATGGTCAACAGATTAGCCACCTCAACCGAGCCACCTCACAAGACCATTTTTGCACAAGGGTCAAAATTAAAGGAAATCTAAAGAAACTAAGCAGAACTCGTGAATGACACTCTTTGGGGATAACCATCCAAAGATCAACAACGACTGATGCTCGGGAAATCATGTATCATTATTCTGATCAATTATAAAATATCTATTACGTTTTTAATAGAAAATGATAGTTTCGAGCGATGTTGTACTTTGGAGCAAGATTATTAAAAGCAAACTTCGTCCTCATCTTGGTAAATCCGTTGTTAATTACATTCCTTCACGTTAACTGATTCTAAGAATACCAATTTCCATATTATCAATGTTAATTTACTAATTTAAATGGCGTTTCTTCAGTGAAACTATCTGAATTCAGGGAGCTTTATTGTCGACTTCAATCAGGTCTGTAGTTATACCAAGTTCCTAAATAAGGTTTGATATTCATGGAGCAAAGTTAAGACTAACAAAACAAGACACTTACATTAATGATTTGTTTATTTAGATAATGTAAACAAACACCTAAGGTTTCTTTATAAAAATGTAGGTGTCATGAAATATTCAGTTGTTGTTTCATCTACATATAGTGATTATTTTCCAAGCTTTCGGATCTTAGATCCATCTTCAGGAAATATTGTGTTACTGTAATAAAAAGGAAAAAAGGAAAAAAGAAAAACAAAAAAAATAAAATAAAAACAAAAAAACAACAGCAACAAAAACGACTAAATCGCTTACATGCGAAGCCAGCGCGCATCGTAGGTTGTTTCGGCTCGCGCAAATAGCCGTCATTTTTTCACTCCATTTACCTCGCTTTATAATCTTCCTCTATGGTTACGCATGTAATGAATATAGATAAAACAAAAACTGAATATTTAATGTAAACATCATTTAATGTTAAATAGAAAATGGTTTAATGCCATGAATTAATTAACGGTCAAACTGGGATGATCTTTGTCGATCGACATGTTTACTTGTACGTCATCATTGCTTTGATTTATTAGCCAAGACACAGCTGTTAATTTCTAAAACCTTTTGTTGCCGTAATGTAATGAATTAGGAGTGGTTCGTGTTCAGTGAAATAGTCGATCAAATTGTAAAAAAATCTCATAGAATGAAATGTCAGTGAAATTTTATTTCCCAAAATTATTATATATTTCTAAATCATATTTATTGAATATGTTCCATGATCATTAGAGATGAAAACAAACAAAGATTCAGCTAGTACGATTCTAGGCTTTCGCGTGAGGTATTAATAAAACAAAAGAGTCTTAACGGTCGTTTTCACTACCTCATCATTTTGAAGAAGACAGCCACAGCTGCAGTAGAAACGTCTTGTGTTGCTAAAAAAATAAACGCGTAAAAACCGTAAAGTCTCTTTTTTATCGAAATTTTAGCTGTTCCATCCGATGCCATTTTGCTGGTTGACAACGCGCTCCAAAGAGAACAAGGAAGAGATCTTAATAGGAGTGCAAAGTTGTCATAAAGTATTGCAATCATCACTGTTTTATGATGAAGACCTCGTCATATCGTCAGTCTCGCTGGGAGAGCACGCTACAGGCACTCGATGAAATAGGAATCAATCATTAGCCACTAGAAAGGGCTTATTATCTATTCCACCCTGTCTAAGATTGAGCTACTCGGCTGGTTGTAAAAACTGACCACTTGCACTGACTTAAAGTTATTCTTATGTCTTCCAGTCTTGATTGCACTCAAACTCCGGCAGTACAATTACAACTTGACTTGATAATCTGGATTTTTTTTAAATCTGGCTTTGGTATAAAGAGAAGTTCTTTCTCAGACGCAACTCGGATGGAAAGGTTAGACAGTGTCAGAACACAGAGGGCACTTAACGAACGAAAATATCCATGCAATAAATATATCATGGAACAGAATACTAGGATTAATGGTAGCCTTGATGTCAACACTACTTAGAAAAATATTTGACCAACAGCAATTTAATTATTTCTGATGGACTTACGTAAATCTGTCAGGAAAGTATTTTTGGCGGTGAACTGACTCTGGACTTCTTTTATAGCTTTCGCTTCGTCTGCAGCTGTAGACTTGAGTAAAAAGTGTCCTGAACTTCCTGAAATATAACTCAAATGTGCCCGCGGAGCCTAAAACCAAGTACAACCATGATAATTATATTTTTTGGTTCAAATCCTATCGAGATTCGAGTTCAAGGAATGCATTAGACTAAGATTTAAAATCAGTTCCTAGCATAAAGAGATGTACAGGGTGGACCAATGATGTTGCCTAATCTCTCTAAAAGGACAACGCACTGAAACTAGCAAATTAGCGAACAATAGAAGTTAAAGTTCATCGGTTAAACAATGAAGGAGTATCCCCAGTTCCTTTCCTGCTCCGCCGCCAAAGATGACTGAGTGAAACCATGCTTGGTACTCGCACATGTTTCGTTTTGTCTACGCACATAAAACTGATGATATCATGTAGGTGGCACGTGCTAACCCCTTCTCGATGATATTGAGACCTTTGGTATGTATATCTCAATACGCATGCGCATAAAAGTATTTTGAACGAGCCCGTATTCTCCATGGACAGATTATTTATTGTTTATTTTTTTCTAATAATCTGGGGTTTTCTTTCTTTTTGATGAAATTTTCGTTCATTTTGTCTGTTGTTTGTGTGCCCTCTTGCCCATTCTTCATTCCTTTCTTTCTTTCTTTTTTTCTTTCTTTCTTTCTTACTTTCTTTCTTTCTTTCTTTCTCTTTTTCTTTCTTTCTTACCGAAGACCTCTAGTCTTCTCTAGACCACAATCATCAAGTCTTTTAATATTTCCTTTTTCCAGCCATAATTCGTTCTTGCTTGATTTCAAGAGCACGTCCGACATTCC